>NW_022987728.1:1571843-1726242 GCF_902827165.1 Trematomus bernacchii
GCTGGTGATGGCAACATTGGGTCCGATGCATCAATACATGGTGCCCCGACCATGAGAGGGTTTGGGGTACCCCGGAACCAGGCACCACCCCAGCAGGAAACGGGTTGTATCGGTCAAGGGAAGTGGAAAGAGTGATAGAACCGGGGTAAAGCAAAGCAAGTGTCGACAATAGTGACTTGTGAGGCGGCCAGAGAGTCTGTCATATCTCGGTCCTATCCTCCAGGCAACGCTGTGGCCAAAACTGGGCTAAAAACTAAAAAAACTAAAAAAATATTTCATCCAGGGAAATTTGGGTGAAAATGAAAAAAAAGTACCCGGAAAATAGTGCTTCATTAGCCAGCAGCAGTCCCCTGTCGACTCATGTGACATCCTCCAGGGTTACATAGAACCAGGGTGTGGGCTCCGAGCCATCTCCGAGACAATCTCTAGTCCGTGTTGATAATGGGGGAAATGTACCCAAAATAGTCCTTCATTAGCCAGCAGCAGTCCCCTGTCGACTCATGTGACATTCCTCCAGGGTTACATAGAACCAGGGTGTGGGCTCCGAGCCATCTCCGAGACATCTCTAGTCCGTGTTGATAATGGGGGAAATGTACCCAAATAGTCCTTCATTAGCCAGCAGCATTCCCCTGTCGACTCATGTGACATTCTCCAGGGTTACATAGAACCAGGGTGTGGGCTCCGAGCCATCTCCGAGACATTCTCTAGTCCGTGTTGATAATGGGGGAAATGTACCCCAAAATAGTGCATCATGGAACTCAGCAATCATCACACTCAACTTTGGTGAGAACCGGGCAAAGGGGTCAAAATCCGTCAATGTGGGGGGTGAAACGGCTGTACGCGAGCCCTGGGGGGTGGGCACCCGGGACCGGGCAGTGCCCACGGCAGAAGGAACCGGGTCAAACGGCCAAAACAGGAAAAAAATAAAAATAAAAAGAACCAGGCAAAAGGGGGGAAAATGGGAAAAAAGTTGTCCGAAATAGTGCCTCATGACCCGCGCAGGAGTCCCCCGCGGACTCCCCTGACATTCCTCCATGGTCGAAATCATCCAACTCAACTTTGGTGAGAACCGGGGAAAAGGGGTCAAAATGTAAAAATTGTACCCCAAAATAGTGCCTCATGACCCCGCAGGAGTCCCCCCGCGGACTCCCCTGACATTCCTCCATGGTCGAAATCATCCAACTCAACTTTGGTGATAACCGGGCAAAGGGGGTCAAAATGTAAAAATTATACCCCAAAATAGTGCCTCACAATCGGGTAGAGTCACCTGAAAAAGTGCCCTCGCATTCCTCCATGGCTCAAAATGTCGAACTTAAACTATTTGGAGAACCAGAGAAATGTAAAAAATACGCCCCAAAATAGTGCCTCAAAATCGGGTAGAGTCACCTGCAAAGTGCCCTCGCATTCCTCCATGGCTCAAAATGTCGAACTTAAACTATTGGAGAACCAGAGAAATGTAAAAAATACGCCCCAAAATAGTGTCTCATAATCGGGTAGAGTCACCTGCAAAGTGCCTCGCATTCCTCCATGTCAAACTTTAAGTATTGAGAGAACCAGGCTGGGGGGTCCTTGAGGCACAAAATTAGGCCCACTCAAAGTGCTTGGTGAGCGGATACATTCTTCCATGATTTGCAACAGCCGTTATTTTTCTGAGTGCACCCAAAAACTGGGTTTCCGATTTCGTGCAGACTGTAGTTTGAAAAGTATTGATGAATCTTTTTGAACAGAGAAGTGGAAATGAAGCCCAGGGACTTTTTCCCCTTCTCCGTTGTACCAACCATCGGAGAAGGGGAAAAATCGGCCCGAAGCGCCAATAGTCTGGCCCCTTCTCCCGTTGGCACTCTGTCATTTTTTTGACAATTTTTCAAAACTTCATTTTTGATTATTTTAAGTTATAATTAAGCGTTTTCTTCAATTTTTTTTGCTTTCCACGGGTGGGGGCGCCTGGCAGGCCGCCTATGAGCACCCAAATTCGGCCTGGATCATCCAGGATTTGTGGGCTAAGCTCCATAAACTGACTAAATCACCCAGAGAGGTCACCTTTCTAGCCCAAATATATATAATACAAATACATTTAAATAGTAAAAGGTGCACTTGTGCTCTGCATTACCCGGAATTTTATTTTCATAGCCCCATGATAGTGATTAAAAATCATTTTCATGGGAAAAAGTGTTAAAACGCCTGATTAAATTATATGCAGGGACCCCAGTGAGCTCCAGACTATGTGCATTGTGTTGGGGAACCATATAAATGATAGAATAAATGCATTTAAATGCAAAAATAATGATTTAAAATCATTTTAGGGGGACAATTGTGGAGAGGAGCCTGAAAATGACTCTGCAGCAGGCTGCCTATGAGCACCCAAATTCGGCCTTCTTCACGGAACCACGACCCCTTCTGTGGAGGGTATTCTCGTGCCCCTGGTGAGCACACAATGACCCAGGAAAGAGTCTTCAAAACACAGGTAAAAGTGTGTTAAACAGTGGGGTAACATGTTTGAAATGACAGCACACTGCTGCTTGTTGGCAGGCTGACTCACTTGACTTGTCTCACACACACCCAGGGGGGGAGAAAGAGGACACATTGACCCAGGAAAGAGTCTTCAAAACACAGGTAAAAGTGTGTTAAACAGTGGGGTAACATGTTTGAAATGACAGCACACTGCTGCTTGTTGGCAGGCTGACTCACTTGACTTGTCTCACACACACCCAGGGGGGGAGAAAGAGGACACATTGGAGCACAGAATGACCCAGGAAAGAGTCTTCAAAACACAGGTAAAAGTGTGTTAAACAGTGGGGTAACATGTTTGAAATGACAGCACACTGCTGCTTGTTGGCAGGCTGACTCACTTGACTTGTCTCACACACACCCAGGGGGGGAGAAAGAGGACACATTGACCCAGGAAAGAGTCTTCAAAACACAGGTAAAACTGTGTTAAACAGTGGGGTAACATGTTTGAAATGACAGCACACTGCTGCTTGTTGGCAGGCTGACTCACTTCACTTGTCTCACACACACCCAGGGGGGGAGAAAGAGGACACATTGACCCAGGAAAGAGTCTTCAAAACACAGGTAAAACTGTGTTAAACAGTGGGGTAACATGTTTGAAATGACAGCACACTGCTGCTTGTTGGCAGGCTGACTCACTTGACTTGTCTCACACACACCCAGGGGGGGAGAAAGAGGACACATTGACCCAGGAAAGAGTCTTCAAAACACAGGTAAAACTGTGTTAAACAGTGGGGTAACATGTTTGAAATGACAGCACACTGCTGCTTGTTGGCAGGTAAACATTGTTTAATTGTTTAAGTGTTTTTAAATGTATGGAACAGTGTTTTGTCTCTTTCAAAACTCTCCCCGTCATTGGCCGGATACATGGGGACGATTTTATATTCACTATGACCGTTACTATTCCAGTGAGACGAAGTACGTCCGGTGACGGGAGTGATCCCATGTTAATTTTGTCCAAAAACCAGAGCATTCCCTTATCCCTCTTAGGTGCCTTACAAATAATGGACGTCCACAATCGGGAGCGTCGGAGTGGTGCGGTCACCCTAAGTGACAGACCTAAAGTATCCGGGATTCAGGCACCTTCCCTGGCTTGTACATTTTTGGTGATGCGCCCTGGAGGTATCAGACTATTTTAAACAACTTTTCCCTGCCTTTCAAACACTTATTCCGGGGTTTTAGTCAGTCATTTTGCACAATATCATTTAACATTGAGGCTCTCCTGAAAATGCACATATTCTGTGGAGAAGGGGAAAACCGCCAGACAGTTGGCCCCTTCTACTGTTGGCACTCAGTCATTTTTTGACAATTTTTCAAAACTTCATTTTTGATTATTTCAAGATATAATGATCCGTTTTCTTCACTTTTTTTTGCTTTCCACGGGTGGGGGCGCCTGGCAGGCCGCCTATGAGCACCCAAATTTGGCCTGGATCATCCAGGATATTTGGGCTAAACTCTATAAACTGACTAAATCACCCAGAGAGGTCACCTTTCTAGCCCAAATATATATAATACAAATACATTTAAATAGTAAAAGGTGCACTTGTGCTCTGCATTACCCGGAATTTTATTTTATAGCCTCATGATAGTGATTAAAAATCATTTTCATGGGAAAAAGTGTTAAAACGCCTGAATAAATTATATGCAGGACCCCAGTGAGCTCCAGACTATGTGCATTGTGTTGGGGAACCATATAAATGATAGAATAAATGCATTTAAATGCAAAAATAATGATTTAAAATCATTTTAGGGGGACAATTGTGGAGAGGAGCCTGAAAATGACTCTGCAGCAGGCCGCCTATGAGCACCCAAATTCGGCCTTCTTCACGGCACCACCACCCCTTCTGTGGAGGGTATTCTCATGCCCCTGGTGACTCTACAAGGGGGGTGGTTTTTATGGTGCTTCTATGTCCGCCCATCAGCATCCATATTCGGCCTTCTTCACGACACCACCACCCCTTCTGTGGAGGGTATTCTCGTGCCCCTGGTGACTCTACAAGGGGGGTGGTTTTTATGGTGCTTCTATGTCCGCCCATCAGCATCCATATTCGGCCTTCTTCACGGCACCACCACCCCTTCTGTGGAGGGTATTCTCGTGCCCCTGGTGACTCTACAAGGGGGGGTGGTTTTTATGGTGCTTATATGTCCGCCCATCAGCATCCATATTCGGCCTTCTTCACGGCACCACCACCCCTTCTGTGGAGGGTATTCTCGTGCCCCTGGTGACTCTACAAGGGGGGTGGTTTTTATGGTGCTTATATGTCCGCCTATGAGCACCCAGATTCGGCCTGGATCATCCAGGATTTGTGGGCTAAGCTCCATAAACTGACTAAATCACCCAGAGAGGTGAAAGAGGACACATTGACCCAGCAGTAAGTGCTTGAAACGTGGGTAAAGGTGTGTTAAACTGTTGGGTAACATGTTTCAAATGACAGCACGGTGCTGCTTGTTGGCAGGCTGACTCAGTTCACTTGTCTCACACACACCCAGGGGGGTAAAGATAACACTTGTACCCAGGAATAAGTGTTTGAAAGGTGGGGAAAAGTTGTTTGAAATAGTATAATACCTCCAGGCCGCATAACTGCACTTTACAAGCCAGAAATAATGTTTAAATGGTCGGGGAAAGTATTTTTAAATGTCTGGAAGAGAGTTTTAGACAGTCATTTTGCACGAAATCATTTAACATTGACGGTCTCCTGAAAATGCACAGAATATGTGCTTTTTCAGGAGACCGTCAATGTTAAATGATATCGCGCAAAATGACTGACTAAAACCCCGGAATAAGTGTTTGAAAGGCGGGGAAAAGTTGTTTAAAATAGGCTGATACCTCCAGGACGCATAACATGGGTAAAAAGTGTGTTAAAAGGTCGGGGAACATGTTTCAAATGACAGCAGACTGGTGGTTGTTAGCAGGCTGGCTCAGTTCACTTGTCTCACACACACCCAGGGGGGGAAAGAGGACACATTGACCCAGGAGAAAGTGCTCAAAACGTGGGTAAAAGTGTGTTGAAAAGTGGGGGTACATGTTTCAAATGACAGCACACTGCTGCTTGTTGGCAGGCTGACTCAGTTCACTTGTCTCACACACACCCAGGGGGAAGAAAGAGGACACATTGGAGCACACATTGACCCAGGAAAGAGTGCTTGAAACGTGGGTAAAGCTGTGTCAAACTGTGGGGTAACATGTTTCAAATGACAGCACACTGCTGCTTGTTGGCAGGCTGACTCACTTCACTTGTCTCACACACACCCAGGGGGAAGAAAGAGGACACATTGGAGCACACATTGACCCAGGAAAGAGTCCTCAAAACGTGGGTAAAGCTGTGTCAAACTGTGGGGTAACATGTTTCAAATGACAGCACGGTGCTGCTTGTTGGCAGGCTGACTCACTTCACTTGTCTCACACACACCCAGGGGGAAGAAAGAGGACACATTGACCCAGGAGAAAGTGCTCAAAACGTGGGTAAAAGTGTGTTGAAAAGTGGGGGTACATGTTTCAAATGACAGCACACTGCTGCTTGTCGGCAGGCTGACTCAGTTCACTTGTCTCACACACACCCAGGGGGGGAAAGATAACACTTGTACCCAGGAATAAGTGTTTGAAAGGCGGGGAAAAGTTGTTTGAAATAGTATAATATCTCCAGGGCGCATAACTGCACTTTACAAGCCAGAAATAATGTTTAAATGGTCGGGGAAAGTATTTTTAAATGTCTGGAAGAGAGTTTTAGACAGTCATTTTGCACGAAATCATTTAACATTGACGGTCTCCTGAAAATGCACAGAATATGTGCTTTTTCAGGAGACCGTCAATGTTAAATGATTTCGTGCAAAATGACTGGCTAAAACCCCGGAATAAGTGTTTGAAAGGCGGGGAAAAGTTGTTTAAAATAGGCTGATACCTCCAGGGCGCATCACCAAAAATGTACAAGCCAGGGAAGATGCCTGAATCCCGGATACTTTAGGTCTGTCACTTAGGGTGACCGCACCACTCCGACGCTCCCGAGAGCGGACGTCCATTGTTTGTAAGGCACCTAAGAGGGATCAGAGCAACGCAACGTTGGATCTGGGTCATGCCTTATTGATTGAGATCAATCGAAACCGCCATTCAGTATCCCCATTGGATCTTCAACGTGTACTATCATACGTCACGTTCACAGTGATCCCTTTTTATTTACTACAAGACAAATGTGCCGTTTTATTTCATACAGTTCCATTTTGATTGAGACAGGGAAATAATCTAAACCTCACGCGTGGCGTTTCACTGTCAAGTATATATATATACATATAGCGTGTATGTAATTACATTGCAAATACTGACTTGAGCACCAACACTGTATGGGTTAGCCCTACCATAGATTACCCAACAAAAATGCTCTGGCGCCGCCACTGGTTGCAACCATTGGATATAGAGTGCACAAAACGAAAATGATTACCTCTACTGTGGACAATTTTTTTTTCTAGTAAATTAGCAATCTAACCAATCAAAATGATTGAGTCCCCTAAATCTTCAAAATGGACCCAAAATTCATCAAAATCAGCCCACCCGAAGTACAGATATTGGCATTTTCTGCTTAAAACTGCATTTTTTATCCTTAAATTGTCAGAAATGGACTCAGCATCCTCAATTACCCCCAACACCACTCCAATAGTGTCCAAATCAGCCAAGCCATTTTTTTACCTATTGTCTGCTTATCATGGTTATTATTGCTAATTAACTTGTGCTAATTTTGCACATTTCCCAACATATGCAAGTTAGCATCCGGCAGTTTCTATGTGCCCGTACTATACATTTATAATATTAAACTATGGGGTCCTCAACATTTCCGGGTTCGCAACAGGACTCTATGAGCTGGCAATTAGAGAATTACTGAAAAGGCAAAAAAAGGTGAAGATTAGCAAAACTGTCTCGAATAAAGTTTGGTTTTATAGGCTGTCTGGGTTTTAAGGTAAAAGAGCAAAGCAACATTGCATTAGTTAGATAACATAAAATGGCCTAAATGTGTGATTTAGATAAAATATCTATTTTAGGGAAATATACCGTTTTTTCCCAGTTTATCATTGAGATGTTTTCATAATAAACGCATAATGGGTTTTATTATATCTCTGTGCTACTATATATTTGTTTAATATGTTTTTTTAACCATTACTAGCAACCAGAAAGTGCAACATGCTGATTCTTTCCTACACCACTCTATTCATCAGAAGTTAGCATAAGATATGTTGTTTTTATTTATTTAAATCAACTATCATACAGCCGTTCTGTATCTAATGAAATGTCAATATGAGGCTCATGATTCAGGAAAAATGATTTTATGAATTGTAAATATGTTGTATCTGTTTCTGCTTTAAAGGATGTTGTAAAGTATAATCACTATAGCTCAAACAACTTGTCTAACTGATCTCTATACGATCACTGTTTTTATTTCTGGCTCTTCTTCATGTGTCTGCGGTTAAACTGGATGTTATATTTCTGGATGGCAGCTGGAGATTTGCCGACTCAATCTGCAGTGAAATATTTGGTAATTTATTTTTGCAAAAATGCAAAAAGCTCTCCTCTGTCTCCTCCATACACATGTATTTATTTGGAGTTGATTTTATGGATTAGTGGTTTTGTAAAGAAGAGGAAGGAAGACCAGACAACCCTCCTGGATAAAGTGAGTTTCATTCATCTGAACATGTTGGGTACCTGATTTCTTACTTTTTCGGAGACATTCGATGATATTACTGGGGTTTTATCTTGGTGACAGTGTCTGCTGGACTTATTTTAATACTTCTTTTGCAAATGCATGGTGCCACTTCACATTTAAGACAAAAGGAAGGAGCATTTTGATGTAAAATATCTTCTTTAAACTTAAAAATATGCATTCATACCATAAATTAAATACGTCAAACTTTTAATTTGTTAGATTTATTACGGGGTGTGCAGGTGTTGCTGTTGGATTTTTTTTTATCTGCTTGTGAAACACTTTTGTAGTGTTTCTTTTGATAAAATATGATTTGATTATGTTGAAAATGTGGTCTTACAGCATGAATCATATCCAGCTATCCTGTGCTACCAGGAGGAGGGGCTTCATGTAGACATTGTGTTTAAATTGTTTTAATATCAGTTAAAGTTCTGCATTAGAAATGTTAAAAATTGTGAATAAAAAATCTACAAAATTAAGCAAAAACATCATATTTTATTTCATATTTTCATGCCAAAATCATAATTTGGAAAGTACGAAGCTGTTAAATAAAAGTAGTGAAGTAAAAATATGATGAAACCTTTACAAAGTTTACATTTTCAACTCACAGCCGGACAGGTGTTGTTCCACATCTCACCTGAGAGGAGCGCTACCTGGCTGTCATTGGTCCAGTCAGGTACCTAAGAAAAGTGGGACGAGTCTCAGCACTTGGCACTAATGTGCACTGTCCCTGTTAAATAAATTAATGAATACATATTAGTGAATGGAAGTGAGAAATATAACCAAAAAAACGTTTTAATATATAATATTTAAACATTTATGTGATTTAGTTAAAGAGTTGTTTGGATGTTTTTCCTACTTTCCTTATCATTGGAAATGTGTGTTTTGTATGCAAATAACGACTATAGATGAAAACAACAACAACAACAAGTCCTTATCTTCTCTATTTCGCCCTAATACATTTATCATTAAATCAATAAAGAATCAGATCTAAAAGGGAATTGGTATCGATAAAATTGTATCGCTACTCGTGTATTAACCACACTCTAATTTTGGCTTAATTTCGAGCAGGATCCATGTTAGAAATAATACATAATAATAGAATTGCATGCTTTTCAGGGGGTTTATTTGCACGAGGTAAAGCAAGGTTTCCTGCACACAGGTGGACAGGTGTTTGATTTGAATAAAGACCGCTTTAAAGTCATAGCTCATTTGAATCATGTCAAACAACGAGGTCATTAAGTGCATTTATGATAACTAATGGATATAATAAAGAAATATTAGGTTGCTGCAGTGATTTATGCTTGTAGTGAATTGTTTCTGAAGCTTTTTAAGACCTTTCATTTATCTAGAAATGTACTAAATTAAATAAGAATAATAAATAATAATTTTGAAATGATTTATTATAACACTATCATGTTAATATGTGCACTATTTAATCAAAATCCAGTAAAACAAATATATATTTGTCTTCAAATTATGGAATAAATGTACTCTACAATTACTTTTAAATGTGTTTGTGTGCAGTCTGTTTAAGTCAGGGGTGTCAAACTCAAATACACAGTGGGCCAAAATAAAATAATCGGTACTAGTCGAGGGCCGGACTGGTTCAATGTTTATTGCAGAACGTATTGAAATGAACTTATTGCACATATTAAACCTGGAACTAACAAAGCTTAAATTATTGCCAATAAAAACAAAATTAAACATTAAACTAGAGAATGCAATTCCTGAAGAAATTGCTAGTGGGAATGCTTTATGCTGAAAAGCTGACGCTAAACTGCTATGCTGAAATGTAATGTGTAAGAAGAAAGTGAAGAATTTAGATTGAAATGATACATGAAAACTGGGGGCTTGAATGTGTGATGAGTGAAGAAAAGAAAGTAAAAAGGCTTGGAAAAGCAGCAGAATATTTGAAATGCAAACTTTTGAACTAACTTGATGGCGAATGATCTGTCGCCATGGCAACGGCATTTGATGACATCCCATAATACGCTTAGATGCGTTGATGGCTGCATCGTTACCAAACCTGTGAAGTTTTGGGCCGTTTGGAGCATTTTCACTGAAGTTATGAGAAAACCGTGTTTCATGGCGAGCATTGTGTTGCCATGGCAATGGCATTTGAAGAAACCCCATAATTGACGTAGAGCTGTTGAGGGCTGGACCGGTGATATACAAGCGAAGTTTGGGGGACGATCGGACCGTGTCCATTGGACTAACAGCGACATCGTGCTTCATGGCGAGTGGTCGCCATGGAAACGGCATTTGATGACACCCCATAATACGCTTAGATGCGTTGATGGCTGCATCGTTACCAAACCTGTCAATGTGACATCATCGTGTTCCATGACACTGGTGTTTATATTTGAGCTAACGACGGCAGCTGTGTGTCACCAATAATGTATAAAATAGGTGGAACATGTTGAAGTCAGTATGAAGTCTCCATCAGACAGAAAATAATAGGCTCAGACAGTCTGTTAAACTCCAGTGACCACGTCGTCAGCTCAAGCACGAACACCTGTGTGTTATGACATCATCGTGTTCCACGACACAGGTGTTTATATTTGAGCTAACGAGGTGTGCAGAGATCAAAGGTTTCCATTGTTCTGAATGAGAGATTAACCTCTTACATGTGAACGTTTTGTGGAAGAACGATAACAGATACCTGTGAAATTTCAAAACGTGAAGCATGTCAAGGAAGTTGAGTATCTGAAGTGTAATTTTTGTGTACTTTCGGGTTAACCTGTTTCACGCCTTCCCCCCGGTACCGGGCGGATAAACGCGTCATTTGCAGGAAACAACGTCTAAGGAATCTTAATATTGAATAAAACTATGAATGTGTTATATCCATGTAACGGGAAGAAACTCAGCTAACTGATCTTTTTAATTTTTTTTTTCAAAAAAAACCCACAATGCTAGCACTCAGCCTCTGAATTAGCCTCGATCGAAAAAAACGGGACCGACAAAGGCACATAAACTCACTCAGAACTCCCTTATTACTTATCCTAGATGCACAACCAAACACTATTTTTTGGTGTCCTGGAGACACTGAATCTAACGGTGCCCACCTCAACACTCAGTGATAAACATTCGCGACGCTATCAACGAAAGCGTACATCATCACATGTGGAGCCAAGAAGCTAAACATGTAAATATGGCTCACCTTGGTCAAAAGTGGTCTTCAATGGCATTAAAACGATAAAAAAACGATGCTGCAGTTAATCCATAGGTTCATCCTATGTGTCTGTGCCTTCTTTGAAATTATTTCTGATAATCCATAAGCAATACAACTGCGTTTTAGTTTCCAAACTCCAGAAGGAGACATTCCTCCAGTTTAGTTTCGCTTTCCACACGCGAAGCGGCAACATTTTTTCTTTATAATGTGTGTCTATGTGAGTATCCTCCTTCGATTCTATTGGCTCTAACGGTCACAAGGGTATGTCAACCAACCAGATCGAGCAAGGGGGGCCAGAGATAGGTCAAATCCACCCAAATGACCCCAGATGGCCCAGTTTTTGGCTAAATCTCTCTAAAAAGGTCAAATTTCACTTGTTTTGCATCAGTCTTGATACAGGGTACTTATTATATGTTGTACTTTGGATTGCTAAAGCTTTTAGTCTACTAACCCATCATCCAAGGGTAGTTTTCACTATCTGTAAAAAATAATTTTTGGACGGACACTATAATTTACAGTTTTTTACTATGTAAAATCTGAATTTTCTTTAAAATAAAAAACATTTATATTGATTCTGACACTTCTACATCCAACTCACAGGTTTATCATTACTTTGAGAAAAGATTATTAATTTAACCCTTTTAGAAGGGAAGATATGGTCATTTGTTCTGGGAATGTCATTTTCGAGCCTGAGACCTGAAAAACAGGCTCAGAGTGGAACAGGTTAATAATGTGGCCTTTTTGGCAGATTAACTAAAGGTGTGCGGCTGCTGCTGTGAGGAAATATCTGCCTGAAATTACAATGGGCTTTAATGGAGACATGTTGAACGTTTTTGTCACTTCATGCCCTCAAGAGGCATTTTGTTTAATTATTTTGCTTAATTATTTGTCATTTTTCAAGCTACGAGATGTTTTCCTACGTTTGTCATGAAAAATTATGTCTCAGGAATGTAGGGTTTGGGAATTATGGCAGTTTTAAAAAAATATATGAAGGCAAATTTCAAGATTTCCTACCCTCTAGCTGTGGCATCACGCACTCTGCCTTAACGAGCTGCACAATGTTAAAGTTCAAATGTTAAAAATGTGATGAATTATGGGATGTATCTCTGGAATTATGAAAGTTATGAATGATAAAAGTAATACTCTGCGATTCCCGACCGAGCTGAACGTTTTGATGTTTGAACGGAGTTTCTGCGATGTTGAATGTGGGAGGAGAAGAGGTCCAAAATAAGTCGGCGGAATAATAAACTTTTCGTCCGTGGAACAACATATAGTTGGAATGCTGTATCAGCATTCCCACTAAATAATCAGTTGCATTCATTTCAATGGCTCTATCTGCAGCTTTTCCGGAGACATCTCTTATGATTACATTTTTCCACAGGCCAACAACAGCTTCAAAAAAACAATTTCCCTCAAAGAAAAAAAACAAACATGCCCTGTTGTCGCAAGAAACAAAGTGCAGAAGGAAACATCCATCGAAACTCAGTGTGCTGCTCTGTGATGCTAGTTCAAGCCAGATACTTGGCATCTCTGCACTGGTACAAACTCATCGATACCGCTATGCTTGGACTGCTGCCCCTCTACATATCCACTTACATATCACACAAACAGTACAGCTATAGCCTACGATCTCAAAATGACATCACTCTGTCCGTCCCCTCAGTACGCACGGTGCTTGGGAAAAAAGCCATATCATACTCTGCCCCCTCGACCTGGAACACACTTCAGCAGGAACTTAAGCTGACCAGTTTGATACCCATCAAAACTAATTTTAAAAAAGCTGGAGAAATCATCTGTGGGTGTTTGCACCTGCTATATCTGAATACTTTATATGGATTTCAATGACTACTTTTTTTACGATGTTGTATTTTAGTGTTGCCTCTGTGTTTAGTGTCCTGTCTGTCTTTAACTTTGTGTGGTAGTGTTACCACTGACAGATCTCTCTTGAAAATGAGACCTTGTGTCTCAATGAGATGTTACACCTGTATAAATAAAGGCTAAATAAAAAAAATAAAAAAAATATCATCTTGGGTGCAAGTTCATCAATGTTTGGGCTCAGGCTCTGAGCTGAGGAAACCCTCAGGATTGAGTGAAGGTGTGTGTGCAATATACCGGCGGGCCAGATCTAATAGTAATTAGAAATTATCCTGCGGGCCGAAATTAAATCCTCCAAGGGCCTGATTTGGCCCCCGGGCCTTGAGTTTGACACATGTGGTTTAAGTATACATACGTACACAGACTACCGATCAAATACTGTCAGTCTGTCTGCAGCTGTGGAAAGAGACAGCTGATGCAAAGTGATTGCTTACTGGTTTGATAACATGCAAAACACACACACACACACACACACACACACACACACACACACACACACACACACACACACACACACACACACACACACACACACACACACACACACACACACACCAGTATAAGCAGTATAAGGAACACACACTATATTCACTACAGGACGACACACAGCGGGCGGAGGATCAAGGAAACAAAGTGAGTGTATTTTCTTAAATTATATTATATATCAAATTAAATCAAAGTATATTTATATAGCCCAATATCACACAACCAGTTGCCTCAGTGGGATTTACAGAATATTGTACATAGATGTCAAATATAGTTAAAATACTACAGCTTGATTTTCTTTACATTTATTTTTTAAATAGAGATGAGATGTTTTATTAATATTTTTGTTAGATGCTAACCCCTAACCCCAACACTTTTTAGATCATTTCTTCGTGGGTAATTCTTTTGTGTTTTTGAAATATTTATCTATATACTATATCAGGGATGGGCAACTTTGATGGTGGTGGGGGGCACATAATTGATGTACTGGCCACCAGGGGGCCGCAGATTCACTTGGAACACACGCACACACAAATTCCATGTGTTGTATGTAATTATTAACAAATATACTAAGTCTGACTTCTTCATTGACATTTTACAATCTTTCAGGGAACATCCTCTAATAAGCTCACTAAACAAATATCAGTTCACAGACATTTTATTTAATTTTTACAAGTGGCATGTTTGTATTGAACAGGTTATGTAACAGTGGAATAAAACTATTTTAAACTATTGGAAAGCACGGAAAATGTGTGTGCATTGAGATTAACCATTAAGATGACATACACATGAAGTCATGAACACTAACCCAGACATTAGTTGTCTAACTTGAACCTAAGACACTTGTAGCCTGTCTCTGCATTCCACTTATTCCACAATAAGGGGAATGTCAACACAGACACCTGTCAACCCGCACTCTGCTGTTCCTCAGCGCCGCTCCCCCTCCCTCCCGCTGACATTATGAATGTAAAGCGTATAGTAATCATAGATAACACGGCAGGGTTCGTGACAGTTTGTTTTCATCTGATTTCAAATAAACAAAGTCTTGGTTTTTAGAATATTAAACTTGTTTCGCCAAATTCAGATGATAAATACAACCTTTAAGCTTGTAAGGCATAATTACAAGCTGCAACTTAACGTCACTGCAGGCATAACAACAGCCGGTGTTTCTTGTGAGTGTTTCCCCGGGAAACCAACACAATACAAAGCGTCACAGATTATTTTGCGGTATTTGAAATCATGTACGCAGCTCGCGACGTAACTAGGAGTCTAGTGGACGGTATCAGTACTACAAGTAAAAAAAAATATATATATATATATATATATATATATTTTTTTTTACATGCGGCCCCCGGGCCGCCATTTGCCCATCCCTGTACTATATACTCCCATCAATTTACAATACAGCTTGTCATTATGAGTTAGCTAAGTTAGCATTCAACTCAAAACTCCATAAATAAGCAGGAATTATTTGTCATATTTTCACTATTTTAACTTGTTTTTCATCTCCCCCTCTATTCCTGCTCCTTGCCCAATATGTCCGTCAACTCTTCCAACGCCTCCCTTCCTCCTCCCCTCTCTCCCCCTGCAGATTGTCATTATGAGTTAGCTACGTTAGCATTAAACTCAAAACGTCCTAAAGCTGCAGGAATTCGTCATAATTTCTTCCTATTTTCACTATTTAAACTTGTTTTTAATTTCTCCCCCTTTTCCCCCAGAGGGTATGTCCGTCAACTCTTCCAACTCCTCCCTTCTCTTCTCCCCTCTCTCCCCCCTACAGATTATCATTATGAGTTAGCTACGTTAGCATGCATCCAAAACCCCATAAAGCTGCAGGAATTCGTGCTAATTTTTCCTATTTTAACTTGTTTTTAATTTCTCCCCCTTTTCCCCCAGAGGTTATGTCCATCAACTCTTTCAACTCCTCTCTTCCTCCTCCCCTCTCTCCCCCCTCCAGCTTGTCATTATGAGTTAGCTCGGTTAGTATTAATCTCAAAACTCCACAAAGCTGCGAAATTCATCTTAATCTTTTCATATTTTAAATTTAAACTTGTTTTTCATCTCCCCCTCTATTGCTCCTTGCCCTCAGTTATGTCTGTCAACTCTTCCAATTCCTCCCCTCTCTCCCCCTACAGCTTGTCATTATACATTAGCTATGTTAGCATGCATCAGAACCCCTTAAATCTGCAAGAATTCTTTGTCATATTTTCACTATTTTAACTTGTTTTTCATCCCCCTTTTCCCCCTCAGTTATGACCGTCAACTCTTCCAACGCCTCCCTTCCTCCTCCTTTCAGCTTCTATGGCACCATGCTACTATGCAACAATTCCCAAAGAGGCGTCATTAGCCTCACCGCCTACTTCCTCTCCCTCACCCTCCTCCTCCTCCCTCTCTGCATCCGAGTCGTGTATCTCGGTGTGCAGAAATGGCGCCAGCAACCCAACGCCATAATCTGCCACTCTGACGCCTTCACGTACAACATGGTCGCCACCGAGCTGATGAATATTCTTGGTTCTTGCCTCAGCTGCTGTGCCGCCTACACAGGTTTTAACATAATGATGAAGCTGGGGATGGGCCTTTTCCTCCTCAACTTCTTCGCTCAGCAGTATTTCCACGTGCTCACCTGTGTGGAGCGTTACCTGGCCGTCGTGCATCCAATCATCTTCCTGAAGCTGAGAGGAAACAGACCAGTTCGGATCAGAAACGTCACCATTGTGTGCGTTTGGCTGCTTTGTTTTGTCAGCATGGCTGTCCTCAGCTTGCCAGAGGTCAACATTAACGGCGTATCTTATTTGTGGACGTCCCTCTTTTTGTTTGTGATTCTTTTCTGCAGCCTTTCTGTCGTCTGGGTTCTGATTCGCCCAAAGCCGGGGGTTGGGAAGCGGGTTGATCGAACTAAAGTGAGGGCGCTTTACTCCATGATGGTCATACTGGGAGTGCTGGTTTTCAGATTCGGAAGCACCCCCATCGGCTCGGCTCTGTATCACTCTGAGAATCTGGTTTTGGATGAAAAGTGTTTGGCCTGGTTCTGTATGACCTGGATGGGTTTGCCCGGCAGTTTGGTTTTACCGCTGCTCTATCTGCACAAGGCGGGAAAACTAACGTGCTGCAGGAAAACTGATTCAGGATCAGATCAGGGCAGAGGTTAGACGCTCAGTGACATCCAAGGGTCTTGTTTTGGTCTTAAAGCCACCAATATAGTCTAGTTGCCAGACTCCTGTTGTTAACCCGGAAATATTGAGTACCCCAACGTTTTATGATAGAAATGTATAATTGGGTCCCCAGTACATAGAAACTGCCGAATGCTAATCTGCATATGTTGGGCAATTTGCACAATTAGCATAAGTTGGAGTGGTTTTGAGGCTTTTTGACGATGCCGAGTCCATTTCCGACATTAACAATGGCAGTATTACCAGAAAGCAGCCATATTTGTATTCTCTGTTGTCTGATTTTGACTACCATGAGTAGTGTTGCAACCATTGGATATAGAGAGCACAAAACGAAAATTATTACCTCTACTGTGGACAATTTTTTTTTCTAGTAAATTAGCAATCTATCCAATCAAAATGATTGAGTCCCCTAAATCTTCAAAATGGACCCAAAATTCATCAAAATCAGCCCACCCGAAGTACAGATATTGGCATTTTCTGCTTAAAACTGCATTTTTTTATCCTTAAATTGTCAGAAATGGACTCAGCATCCTCAATTACCCCCAACACCACTCCAATAGTGTCCAAATCAGCCAAGCCATTTTTGTACCTATTGTCTGCTTATCATGGTTATTATTGCTAATTAACTTGTGCTAATTGTGCACATTTCCCAACATATGCAAGTTAGCATCCGGCAGTTTCTATGTGCCCGTACTATGCATTTATAATATTAAACTTTGGGGTACTCAACATTTCCGGGTTCGCAACAGGACTCTATGAGCTGGCAATTAGAGAATTACTGAAAAGGCAAAAAAAGGTCAAGATTAGCAAAACTGTCTCGAATAATGTTTGGTTTTATAAGCTGTTAGGGTTTTAAGGTAAAAGAGCAAAGCACTATAAATAGCAATAACAAATAAGAAAGGCTCGGTTAAACAGAGGTGTATAACATTGCATTAGTTAGATAACATAAAATGGCCTAAATGTGTGATTTAGATAAAATATTTTGGGGAAATATACCGTTTTTTCCCAGTTTATCATTGAGATGTTTTCATAATAAATGCATAATGGGTTTTATTATATCTCTGTGCTACTATATATGTGTTTAATATGTTTTTTTACCATTCCTAGCAACCAGAAAGTGCAACATGCTGATTCTTTCCACCACTCTATTCATCAGAAGTTAGCATAAGATATGTTGTTTTTATTTATTTAAATCAACTATCATACAGCCGTTCTGTATCTTATGAAATGTCAATATGAGGCTCATGATTCAGGAAAAATGATTTTATGAATTGTAAATATGTTGTATCTGTTTCTGCTTTAAAGGATGTTGTAAAGTATAATCACTATAGCTCAAACAACATGTCTAACTGATCTCTATACGATCACTGTTTTTATTTCTGGCTCTTCTTCATGTGTCTGCGTTTAAACTGGATGTTATATTTCTGGATGGCAGCTGGAGATTTGCCCGACTCAATCTGCAGTGAAATATTTGGTAATTTATTTTTGCAAAAATGCAAAAAGCTCTCCTCTGTCTCCTCCATACACATGTATTTATTTGGAGTTGATTTATGGATCAGTGGTTTTGTAAAGAAGAGGAAGGAAGACCAGACAACCCTCCTGGATAAAGTGAGTTTCATTCATCTGAACATGTTGGGTACCTGATTTCTTACTTTTTCGGAGACATTCGATCATATTACTGGGGTTTTATCTTGGTGACAGTATCTGCTGGACTTATTTTATTACTTCTTTTATGGTGCCACATCACATTTAAGACAAAAGGAAGGAGCATTTTGATGTAAAACATCTTCTTTAAACTTAAAAATATGCATTCATACCATAAATTAAATACGTCAAACTTTTAATTTGTTAGATTTATTACGGGGTGTGCAGGTGTTGCTGTTGGATTTTCTTCTATTTGCTTGTGAAGCACTTTTGTAGTGTTTCTTTTGATAAAATATGATTTGATTATGTTGGAAATGTGGTCTTACAGCATGAATCATATCCAGCTGTGCTACCAGGAGGAGGGGCTTCATGTAGACATTGTGTTTAAATGGTTTTTATATCAGTTAAAGTTCTGCATTAGAAATATTAAAAATTGTGAATAAAAAATCTACAAAATTAAGCAAAAACATCATATTTTATTTCATATTTTAATGCCAAAATCATAATTTGGAAAGTACGAAGCTGTTAAATAAAAGTAGTGAAGTAAAAATATGATGAAACCTTTACAAAGTTTACATTTTCAACTCACAGCCGGACAGGTGTTGTTCCACATCTCACCTGAGAGGAGCGCTACCTGGCTGTCATTGGTCCAGTCAGGTACCTGAGAAAAGTGAGACGAGTCTCAGCACTTGGCACTAATGTGCACTGTCCCTGTTAAATAAATGAATGAATACATATTAGTGAATGGAAGTGAGAAATATAACCAAAAAAACATTTTAATATATAATATTTAAACATTTATGTGATTTAGTGAAAGAGTTGTTTGGATGTTTTTCCTACTTTCCTTATCATTGGAAATTTGTGTTTTGTGTGCAAATAACAACTATAGATGAAAACAACAACAACAAGTCCTTATCTTCTCTATTTCGCCCTAATACATTTGTCATTAAATCGATAAAGAATCAGATCTAAAAGGGAATTGGTATCGATAAAATCGTATCGCTACTCGTGTATTAACCACACTCTAATTTTGGCCTAATTTCGTGCAGGATCCATGTTAGAAATAATACATAATAATAGAATTGCATGCTTTTCAGGGGGTTTATTTGCATTAGGTAAAGCAAGGTTTCCTGCACACAGGTGGACAGGTGTTTGATTTGAATAAACACCGCTTTAAAGTCACAGCTCATTTGAATCATGTCAAACAACGAGGTCATTAAGTGCATTTCTGATAACTAATGGATATAATAAAGAAATATTAGGTTGCTGCAGTGATTTATGCTTGTAGTGAATTGTTTCTGAAGCTTTTTAAGACCTTCCATTTATCTAGAAATGTACTAAATTAAAGGGGACCTATCATGCAAAATGCACTTTTGTACGTCTTTTCTACATGAATATGTGTCCCCGGTGTTCCAGGGAACTCACCAAGTGTCAGAAAACACAACCCTCTCTATTTTCCTCCATACCCAAATCTCTAAAAAAGGGGCTGCAACAGATCTGATAAAAACTGATCCAGATTTGAACACTGTCCTGATGTCAGGACGGTGGCACTACGGCTATTGGGCCAACTCTCCACCTATCAGGGGAATGTGGGGTTGGGCCACGGCCGGCCATTGCCGCTCGAAAGCGCTGGAGACGCTGTAGTACATATGCCAGGCCTGTAAGTGGCGCTGTAGTCTGCCACAAAAGCAGCGAAGAAGACTTCCCGCGCATGGTTACCATGGTTACCCTTCTGTTTATTCTCCGCTGTGGCTTTTTTTCTCCCTCCCAGAGGCAAGCGTTTGCTCCTGCTGCTTTAATTCAATGCAATCCCTCCCCGTCGAGGCAAGCACTGCAATTCTCTCCGGTTAGTCCACCAGCAGATGACAAACACCCACCTCTCCGCCTCTTCCAAGGAACGAGGGGACCGTGCGGCAGAGTTTCAGTTCGGTTTTCTTTCGCCGGTCAAGATGTCCGTTAAAGTTTAAATCTTCCGGACAAAATTAGAAAAGTGCCGGTCAAAGGTCTTCTTTGTTATTTATTGAGCTTTAAAACAAATGAATAACGACTCTATAGGCATATAATAATATAATAAAACACGGAGGACGGAGATCTATTTTTCTCCCCCTCTTCTGACTTGATCAGAGCACGGCTCCCCTCTCCTGCAGGGGGGCGTGGTCAGCTGCAGCTCACAGAATCAGCCCCATAGACAGCAAACAGCAAATAGAGCGAAATGAGGCATGGCTAAAATGCATGATCTGTTTGGTATTTTGAAAACAGAAACGTATAAATATACCTTATATAGGTATGGCCCTACAATATATCATTTACATATAGCATGATAGGTCCACTTTAAATATTATATATTATAACACCATCATGTTAATATGTGCACTATTTAATCAAAATCCAGCAAAACAAATATATGTTTGTATTTAAATGATGGAATAAATGTACTCTACAATTAGTTTTAAATGTGTTTGTGTGCAGTGTGTTTAAGTCAGGGGTGTCAAACTCAAATACACAGTGGGCCAAAATAAAAAAATGGGTACTAGTCGAGGGCCGGACTGGTTCAATGTTTATTGCAGAACGTATTGAAATGAACTTATTGCACATATTAACCTGGAACTAACAAAGCTTAAATTATTGCCTATAAAAACAAAATTAAACATTAAATAATCAGTTGCATTCATTTCTTATGGCTCTATCTGCAGCTTTTCCAGAGTCATTTCTTATGATTACATTTTTCCACAGGCCAACAACAGCTTCAAAAAAACTATTTCCCTCAAAGAAAAAACCAAACATGCCCTGTTGTCGTGAGAGAAAAAGTGCAGAAGGAAACATCCATGTACACTCAGTTTGCTGCTCTGTGATGCTAGTTCAAGCCAGATACTTGGCATCTCATCTTGGGTGCAAGTTCATCAATGTTTGGGGTCAGACTCTGAGCTGAGGATCCTCAGGATGGAGAGAAGGTGTGCGTGCAATATACCGGAGGGCCAGATCTAATAGTAATTAAAAATGATCCTGTGGGCCGAAATTAAATCCACCAAGGGCCTGATTTGGCCCCCGGGCCTTGAGTTTGACACATGTGGTTTAAGTATACACGCAGACTATCGATCAAATACTGTCAGTCTGTCTGCAGCTGTGGAAAGAGACAGATGATGCAAAGTGATTGCTTACTGGTTTGATAACATGCAAAACACACACACACACACACACACTCACACACACACACACACACACACACACACACACACACACACACACACACACACACACACACACACACATACACACACACACACACCAGTATAAGCAGTATAAGGAACACACACTATATTCACTACAGGACGACACACAGCGGGCGGAGGATCAAGGAAACAAAGTGAGTGTATTTTCTTAAATTATATTATATATCAAATTAAATCAAAGTATAATTATATAGCCCAATATCACACAAACAGTTGCCTCAGTGGGATTTACAGAATATTAAACATAGATGTCAAATATAGTTAAAATACTACAGCTTGATTTTTCTTACATTTCTTTTTTAAATAGAGATGAGATGTTTTATTAATATTTTTGTTAGATGCTAACCCCTAACCCCAACACTTTTTAGATCATTTCTTCGTGGGTAATTCTTTTGTGTTTTTGAAATATTTATCTATATACCATATACTCCCATCAACAGCTTGTCATTATGAGTTAGCTACGTTAGCATTCAACTCAAAACTCCATAAATCAGCAGGAATTATTTATCATATTTTCACTATTTTAACTTGTTTTTCATCTCCCCCTCTATCCCTGCTCCTTGCCCAATATGTCCGTCAACTCTTCCAACTCCTCCCTTCCTCCTCCCCTCTCTCCCCCCTACATATTGTCATTATGAGTTAGCTACGTTAGCATGCATCCAAAACCCCATAAAGCTGCAGGAATTCGTCCTAATTCTTCCTATTTTCTCTATTTTAACTTGTTTTTAATTTCTCCCCCTTTTCCCCACAGTTATGTCCGTCAACTCTTCCAACTCCTCTCTTCCTCCTCCCTTCAGCTTCTATGGCACCATGCTACTATGCAACAATTCCCAAAGAGGCGTCATGAGCCTCACCGCCTACTTCCTCTCCCTCACCCTCCTCCTCCTCCCTCTTTGCATCCGAGTCGTGTATCTCGGTGTGCAGAAATGGCGCCAGCAACCCAACGCCATAATCTGCCACTCTGACGCCTTCACGTACAACATGGTCGCCACCGAGCTGATGAATATTCTTGGTTCTTGCCTCAGCTGCTGTGCCGCCTACACAGGTTTTAACATAATGATGAAGCTGGGGATGTACCTTTTCCTCCTCAACTTCTCCGCTCAGCAGTATTTCCACGTGCTCACCTGTGTGGAGCGTTACCTGGCCGTCGTGCATCCAATCATCTTCCTGAAGCTGAGAGGAAACAGACCAGTTCGGATCAGAAACGTCACCATTGTGTGTGTTTGGCTGCTTTGTTTTGGCAGCATGGCTGTCCTCAGCTTGCCAGAGGACCACATTACTGCCGTATCATATTTGTGGGCGTCCCTCTTTTTGTTTGTAATTCTTTTCTGCAGCCTTTCTGTCGTCTGGGTTCTGATTCGCCCAAAGCCGGGGGTTGGGAAGCGGGTTGATCGAACTAAAGTGAGGGCGCTTTACTCCATGATGGTCATACTGGGAGTGCTGGTTTTCAGATTCGGAAGCACCATCATCGGCTCGGCTCTGTATCACTCTGAGAATCTGGTTTTGGATGAAAAGTGTTTGGCCTTGTTCTGTATGACCTGGATGGGTTTGCCCGGCAGTTTGGTTTTACCGCTGCTCTACCTGCACAAGGCGGGAAAACTAACGTGCTGCAGGAAAACTGATTCAGGATCAGATCAGAGCAGAGGTTAGACGCTCAGTGACAAACAAGGGTGTTGTTTTGGTCTTAAAGCCACCAATATAGTCTAGTTGCCAGACTCCTGTTGTTAACCCGGAAATATTGAGTACCCCAACGTTTTATGATAGAAATGTATAATTGGGTCCCCAGTACATAGAAACTGCCGAATGCTAACCTGCATATGTTGAGCAATTTGCACAATTAGCATAAGTTGGAGTGGTTTTGAGGCTTTTTGACGATGCCGAGTCCATTTTCGACATTAACAATGGCAGTATTACCAGAAAGCAGCCATATTTGTATTCTCTGTTGTCTGATTTTGACTACCATGAGTAGTGTTGCAACCATTGGATATAGAGAGCACAAAACGAAAATTATTACCTCTACTGTGGACATTTTTTTTTCTAGTAAATTAGTAATCTGTCTAATCAAAATGATTGAGTCCCCTAAATCTTCAAAATGGACCCAAAATTCATCAAAATCAGCCCACCCGAAGTACAAATATTGGCATTTTCTGCTTAAAACTGCATTTTTTTATCCTTAAATTGTCAGAAATGGACTCAGCATCCTCAATTACCCCCAACACCACTCCAATAGTGTCCAAATCAGCCAAGCCATTTGTTTACCTATTGTCTGCTTATCGTGGTTATTATTGCTAATTAACTTATGCTAATTGTGCTAAATTGCCCAACATGCAAGTTAGCATCCGGCAGTTTCTATGTGCCCGTACTATACATTTATAATATTAAACTATAGGGTGCTCAACATTTCCGGGTTCGCAACAGGACTCTATGTCTCCAATAAAGTTTGGGTTTATAGGCTGTTAGGGTTTTAAGGTAAAAGAGCAAAGCACTATAAATAGCAATAACAAATAAGAAAGGCTCGGTTAAACAGAGGTGTATAACATTGCATTAGTTCGATAACATAAAATGGCCTAAATGTGTGATTTAGATAAAATATTTTGGGGAAATATACCGTTTTTTCCCAGTTTATCATTGAGATGTTTTCATAATAAACGCATAATGGGTTTTATTATATCTCTGTGCTACTATATATGTGTTTAATATGTTGTTTTTTACCATTCCTAGCAACCAGAAAGTGCAACATGCTGATTCTTTCCACCACTCTATTCATCAGAAGTTAGCATAAGATATGTTGTTTTTATTTATTTAAATCAACTATCACACAGCCGTTCTGTATCTTATGAAATGTCAATATGAGGCTCATGATTCAGGAAAAATGATTTTATGAATTATAAATATGTTGTATCTGTTTCTGCTTTAAAGGATGTTGTAAAGTATAATCACTATAGCTCAAACAACTTGTCTAACTGATCTCTATACGATCACTGTTTTTATTTCTGGCTCTTCTTCATGTGTCTGCGTTTAAACTGGATGTTATATTTCTGGATGGCAGCTAGAGATTTGCCCGACTCAATCTGCAGTGAAATGCATCTTAGTTGATTTTGCAAAAAGCTCTCCTCTGTCTCCTCCATACACATGTATTTATTTGGAGTTGATTTTATGGATCAGTGGTTTTGTAAAGAAGAGGAAGGAAGACCAGACAACCCTCCTGGATAAAGTGAGTTTCATTCATCTGAACATGTTGGGTACCTGATTTCTTGCTTTTTCTGAGACATTCGATCATATTACTGGGGTTTTATCTTGGTGACAGTATCTGCTGGACTTATTTTAATACTTCTTTTATGGTGCCACATCACATTTAAGACAAAAGGAAGGAGCATTTTGATGTAAAATATCTTCTTTAAACTTAAGAATATGCATTTATACCATAAATTAAATAAGTCAAACTTCTAATTTGTTAGATTTATTACGGGGTGTGCAGGTGTTGCTGTTGGATTTTCTTCTATTTGCTTGTGAAGCACTTTTGTAGTGTTTCTTTTGATAAAATATGATTTGATTATGTTGAAAATGCGGTCTTACAGCATGAATCATATCCAGCTATCCTGTGCTACCAGGAGGAGGGGCTGCATATAGACATTGTGTTTAAATTGTTTTAATATCAGTAAAAGTTGGATTGGAAAAGTTTAAAATTGTGAATAAAAAATCTACAAAATTAAGCAAAAACATCATATTTTATTTCATATTTTCATGCCAAAATCATAATTTGGAAAGTACGAAGCTGTTAAATAAAAGTAGTGAAGTAAAAATATGATGAAACCTTTACAAAGTTTACATTTTCAACTCACAGCCGGACAGGTGTTGTTCCACATCTCACCTGAGAGGAGCGCTACCTGGCTGTCATTGGTCCAGTCAGGTACCTGAGAAAAGTGGGCGGAGCCTCAGCACTTGGTGTGTTTGGTTTATCTCCCTTATTTTCCCACAATGCAATTTTCCACCCTTTTATACATCTCTGTGGCTCTGTGGTCTACTCGATGACGTAGTATACTTGAAATAGTGGCTCTGCAGCAGCTCTACTCGACATTGAGAAAAGGCCTGTCACTTCTTTCTGCAGCCTCTCTAGTTCTCTACACTCTGATTGGTCCAGGGCCGGGAAGGGGGCAAGGCCAGAGACAGGATCGACCAATCAAAGAGGAGGGCTTTCCAGTTTCAACTGGCTGTAATAACTGGAACTCTGAAATAAATGTATAGATGATCAGAATTATACAGATTATGGGATGTTATTGCACACACTACTTTGTTTACTGGACTTAAAGTTAACTCCTCAAAGTAACCAACACTAATGTAGTGCCTGAACAAATCCAAAAAGTTGTGTTTTCTTACTGCATGTAAACAAAAGTTAATAAATAGTTGAACAATTTTTTTTTTAAGATGCATGCTGGGAGTTGCAGTCCATTTTCCTTTTTGTAGTTGAAGTTGAATGAGCAAAAGATGAGTCACCATGATGGTTAAGTGAACTCTTCACCGTCCGGTTGGGACTAAGTGTGATTTGCAAGTTGTTCAGGTATTAAAATAACACAAAACACACAGAGACATGTTGGGTCTTAATCATTTGAATGAGTTCACGTTTTAAGTTTCAACTCATTTGAATCCACTTTAATGGAAACATTAAGGAAAGAACAGCGAAGTGGTATGGTATGGCTCTTTTTAATCCTCTTTATACGTATTTACCTTGCTTTCCTTTTGTATTTTGTATTAATGCATTGATGTCTCATCTTTAAAAGTGTAACATAAAACAAATTGAGCTCTCCTCGCTCTGTTGGAGTGTCTTTAAACAAACACTGTCCTGGAGATGATCCTGAATTTGCCTTCGAAACGCTGACAGAAATAATAGTTTTTCCAACATGCAAAGATCACGCAGTCACCCGTCTTGTCACACACACACATACAAAAAGTGTTACAGTATATAAAGACAAGACACCAGTATTTATGAGGAGACGCTAAGACAGAAGGACCAGAGACTCAAACACTGATGATGAGGTTAGTGTTCTCTAAAACGATATAATATGTTTAATTAATAGCTCATTGTATTTTAAAGTTTCAGTTCTGGTGTTTATCATCTTCAAATATGTTGAGTTTTTCACACAGATTCTCTAAATGGGCTAAAACAGGGATTTTAATACTGCTTTTATTTTTATTTCATAAAATACATCACAAATATAATTTATAAATATAGAAATGATTTATATTTCAATAATGAATTCCATGTGATTTCAATATTTTGTATTTTTTTAAGTTTGTAAGGTCCTAAAAATTAAAGGCATTGGTACAATATTCAGACTGAATTATAACAATAAACACCTCATTATTATTTACTCTTCATTTAATACATATTTTAACATTATTTATATGTATTCAATTTATAAATATTTTATTCAATAATTTGTTTTGTATTAAATTTAATTCATTATTAGTAAATATTTAAAAATGTTAAATATTTTTACTTTTATTTATTCTTGAATTGAGAATCTTTCCCCCGGGACAGAAATGATAAAACCCCCTCTTTTTCCTTCGCCCCCTTCTCTCCTCTTCTTCAGTGCCATGGACGCCAACACCTCTTCCTCCCAGAACTCCTCCCAAACCCCCTCCTCCTGCTTCAGTTCTCCTCCTGGTTCCTCCATCTTCGCCATCTTCACCGTCACCAACCTCCTCCTCCTGCTCCCTCTCTCCACCTTCATCCTGGGCTTCGGGTTTCTGCGCTGGAGGAAGCAACGCCCGGCGGCCATGAATCCTTTGGACGTCTTCACCTTCCACATGGTGGTCATGGAGCTCTTCGGCATGTCCTCCTCAGTCACCTGCTTCACTGGCGCCTACAAAAACCACCAAAACATGGTCAAGGTGGGGTGCAACATGTTCGCCATCACCTCCTGTGTGAAGATGTTCTTCCACGTGCTGACATGTATGGAGCGCTACATGGCCGTGGTTCACCCGCTCACCTACAGAAACCTGAGTAAATCGGGCGGGGTTATGATCAGAAACATCTGCGTGGGGTTTGTTTGGTTCCTTCTCGCCGGGTTGATCGCGTTAAGGCTTCAAATGGGCAATAATTTCAACATGATTCTGTTTTTCTGCAATCTGGTTTTGTCGTTGATCGTCAGCTCTTTCTGCAACATCTCCGTTGTCCGCGTGCTGAATCGTGCTGGGCCGGGCGAAGAAGGTGCGAACGCGGGAAAGACGGATACATTAAAACAAAAGGCGCTCGTCACAATCACGGCTATAATGGCGGTTCTGTTGGTGAGGTTTAGTGGGAATCTGATTTGTTTGTCTCTGGGGTCGTCTCACGTGTTGAGCAGCTACGACACATGTGTTGTTTTAACATCCGGAGTCTGGTTCTGTCTGCCCAGCAGTTATGTGCTGTCGCTGCTGTTCCTGCACAGAGCGGAAAAACTACCGTGTTTGAAATACAACAAGAATTAATTTGGGATCGGGGATCGGGCTGAAGGAGCATTATAGTTGCTCAGAGGTTAAATTATCTTGTCTTTATTTCTATGTAACCTTAAACACTGTTATGCACTTGAAATGTATGTATAAAGTGATTTAGTTTTATTTGTCCCAATCCTTTATCTCATCACAATTGAGCATATATATTGGAGAAACGTATCTTTACCCACAATCCTCTTTTAAATATATGTATACAATGTTATAATTTAATATATTGTAATGTCTGTAATTCTTATGTTATCCTTGTACGACATGCTTTTTGACCTGTAAGCCATGACTCATAAAGTAAACTATGATAATAAAGGAATAAATATACACATGTGTCTAATGTCTCCTGTGATTGAGGGCTGTTTTTCTAGTCATTCATGTGCATGTTAAACCTCTCTGTGTAACTGTATTTGTAGTGCTTCTACAAAGAAAACGTGGAGCTCTGCTGACGACATCGTTGGAGACCCAGGTAGAGGACGAAGATGCAGATAGGGAGGAGGACGATGATTTTGGTGATGTCGGCTGAGGTAAAGATTAAGGAGCCTGGTCTGTTGAAGAAGCAGTTGTCCCAAGGTGGATAAGAATGTGCAGTGAAGTTATTTGAGTCATTTACGGCCATATCTGAAAGAGAAAAAGACAATCAAAGGACAAAACATATAAATGGACTCCCGCGTTGTATTTCCTTCTGCAACATCGATATCCAAAGAGATTTTCATAAGGAAGTTTCACCTGTGCAAGAGTCATAGAAACGTTGCCAGTCCAGTTAAGTCATCCACAAAAATGTGGATTCAACAAGAATTTAATAAAAGTGTAGAGAAGAACAAGACAACCAACCTTTATCAGTTATAGTTTCTGATCTTCTTCTCTCTGTGAATTCCCGTTTCTGAGCACATGCTCCAAATAAACGTCAGTATTATATTAAAACCTGACACATCCTCCTTCCTCTCCCTCTCTCTCTCCAAATGAAATACAAATTCAAATCTGATATTTGAATGAAGTCAAAGTGGCACTAATGAATAACCTGTTGAAAAAAAACAACAGAAAAGAAAAACCCTGTGTCATTAGTCAAAGTGTGGCTGCATTAAAACTGAACCTCTTCATGCTTTCCTTATCCAAACATTGGACCTGATGAGCCAGAAATGAGATGTTCTGGTTCATCTTGGTAAAGATCTTTGACCCATACTCTTTAAAACGTTTTTAACAATTAAAAACGTTCCACTATAAAACTGAGGTCCTAGGACATCGTTACCCCTATTTGGAACCAAATAAAATAGATTACTATCAGATTTAATGATTTTAAATGAATCATTTCAACTCATTCTCTACAAAGTATTCGTCCTTGGTTAGAAAGGAATAAAGCTGCGTCGTCAGCATGGAGGAACATATCTGCTATAAATATGTTCCGATCATCTTTTGCACCATAACACTCTGTTTCTAAATACAATATCTTTGTTGTTTCTTCTTAATAGGGTCCAAAATATTGTCTAGTTAAAAAAAAAAAAAAAAACAAAGAAATTACAAGTACATTTTATTGTATTGATCCATTAAATGGAGAGCTGACAGCATTCAAATGAAGCGAGGACAAAGCCTGCTGCGTAAACAAATCAGAGTCATTAACTGTTTTGCATAATTCTATATCTTATACAGTCTAATATATGTGTATGTACATCATTTGGAAGCTTCAACTTACTGACAAAGATATAATATGCTATATATACGGTGCATATCCACATAATGGAACTTAAAACACGATCAATGCCCTTTATTATGGCTTTCTTTTTACTCCTAAAACTATTCAAACCACAGTTCATCTTTTACAGGAAACTCAGTTTCCAGATCCTTGGATTATTTCAGGATGTTTTCACACATTGTTCACTCGTATACCTAAGTTAAATCAAGCTATATAATAAATGAATAAACAATAATTCTCCATAGTCGTTGTAACAGAAATACAGACGAGATGTTTGTCTCTGGAACGGTTGAAGACTAAGCCAACATGTTTCCAAATGGTTTGCGTGCAAAGCTGATTGAATCCTCATCCTCATTTGGTGATTTTCTTACAACAGGTTAATGTACCCGCCCTGTGCAGAAACAGCAGAGGTAAAACCAGACTGCCGGGGAGAGAGAGCCAGTTATCAGCCACCGCCATCTCACAAATAGTTTCCCCTGACACAGCAGAAACAAACCACATCAGATTCGCACAACAATTCACCAACATAACGGCAAGTATGGCCATTATGGTGAAGAAAGCCCTGCGCTTTGATTGGTCAACTCTTTTCCTGTCCCCACCCTGCTCCCCTGGCCCTGGACGAATCAGAACGCAGAGAACAGACATGCTGCAGAAGAAGACAATGCCCAAGGAGATAATGGTGAGGCTGAGATCGAAGTAAAACAAAGGTTTCTCTACGTTCAGAGGTGTCACTGCAATGAAAATCAGCCAAACACAACCAATGCAGATATTTCTGATTCTGACCCCTCTCCCTCCTTTCAGGTTCATGTAGGTGACGGGATGCACGACAGCCAGGTAACGCTCCACACAGGTCAGGACGTGAAATGAATTCCTTCCATACCAGGTAAAGCACACAACAAAATAACCAACACGGTATATAATGACATGAACTGTATAGAGACCATACAGGTAGAGCGTGAACCCTGAGTAATCCACCAGCTCAATCAGCACCATGTGGAAAGTGAAGATGTCCGAGTGACTGGTCGTTGATGACGTGGAGCTCCGCTGACGCCATCGTTGGAGACCCAGGTAGAGGACGAAGATGCAGATAGGGAGGATGAGGAGGGTGATGGTGATGTAGAATGAGAGGAAGATTAAGGAGCTTGGTCTGCTGATGAGGCACTCCATTTCATTTGGGAGGTGTTGATGAAGAAGGGAGTCATTGGAAGATGGAGAATCGAGTGCCATGTCTGCAAGAGAAAAAGTCAATCAAGAAAACATGAATGTAATCCTGTGATGCTCTTCCTGCTATACCGATAGCCGGAGCATATTTTAGGAAACTCACTGAGTTTGAAAAAATAATCATCCATAATAATGTTAAATTCGGAGACAGTTTCTTCCCGCGGGCAGTGAGACTGTTAAACAATTGAACTGCTAAAACAATTTCATAACATTCATCAGTAATATATATCTACTATCTAATATATATCATTCCAATAACTTGTATATAGACTCGTACTGCACTATTCCACTTTTTTTTTCTCTCTCACTTTATTTTAGAACTATTTTTCTTTTTGTATTACTTTTACTATCTGTATTATTATGTTGCATTGTTGGAGAAGCCTGTGACCTAAGATTTTCAACGACATAATTACTCTGTAGCTATGTTAGTTTGACAATAAAGAACCTTGAACCTTGAACCTTGAAATTAGAAAATGATAATAAAAGTGGTAAGAAAAACAAAGTGACCAACCTTCATGAGGACTAGATTCTGATCTTCTAGCATCTGCAGATTCCCGTATCTGAGTGTCTGATCCAAATCACCATCTGCATTATATTAAAACCCCACTCCTCTTCCTGCCTCTTTCTCTCTCCCAATAAAATACAAAACTGATATTTGAATAAAATCAAAGTGGCACTGACAGTGACAGCAATGACATTGATTGAGTTGTGTTCAGTGTTAATGTCCTGACACAACTTAGATAGACTTTGTGTGGAGGGTAAGGTAAGGTATGTTTATTTATATAGCACATTTTTACAGACACAGAGGCAATTCCAAGTGCTTTACCTCAACATTAACACACAATAGGAAGCACTTATTCTAAAATTGGAACAGAGACTGGTTTGATTTGATTCATCTGAAAAATCAATTATAGTACTAGTGTGCCATTAGAAGCTATTCAAATTGGGCTGTGTTCAAACTGATGCAACTTGTTCATGCCTTCCTTTTCTATAAATTGGTCTTTAGCCACTAAAAAGTAGAGTTTCTGCTTCACCTTGTAATCTGTCCACCACGAGATTCGTCCAAACCTTAATATTTATGATGTTTTGGCAACAATCGGAATATTTCCCACTGAAATACTTAAATCTGAGGACCTACATAACCTCCAAATGTAGATTTAGTTTTTCAAAGGTGTAAATACAATGTATAAAAGACAATAAGACATTCAGTTCCTTATGTTTTTTATTTATTTATCTTTAAACTGGTTCTGTACAATGTCTTAGTGTTTGGGGGGAAAGAGATAAAGCTGAGTTGCCAGCATAGAGGACGATGTTTTTGTAAACAAATGTAAAATTAGAAAGAGCAGAGTTTCAAATACTGATGAAGTTTCTTGAGGTTACTCCTGACTTCAGTTATTTTATCACGGAAAATTGCCAGTATCCTTTCTGATCATATTTGCTACTATTCAACACAGTTTATAACTGGAATTTCTCTGTTGTTTCTTGAATAAAAAGGGTCTAAAACAGGGGTGTCCAAACTACGGCCCGGCGGCCAAATGCGGCCCGCGGACCATTTTGAATCGGCCTTTAGCAAATTCAAAAAGTATAATGGAATATGGCCCACAAATGAAACTTGTGCTTGTCTTATATTGTACTTCTTAACTATACATGTAAACATACATTACACATTATAGTATTCATGTGTTAATAAGACCGCTTTTCATATAAATTAAGTCAATTCAAGTTGGAAACATTTCCAAACATATCTTAGTTGATAAGAAAAAAGCCCAATAACTTATTTACATGACAACCTTGAAATACACCCTTCATATTTCCCCTTATTATATCTGAGGCTTCTGTTTTAAGGGATGAGCTGCCAACACTCACAAGAATCATTTAACTACATTTGATGGATTTTGCTAACTTATAACTGAACTTATGAGGCAATGTACCTCTATAAGGGGCCCAGCCCTTCGTGTATTTTTCTGTATATGGCCCTCAGAAAAAAGTTTGGACACCCCTGGTCTCAAATAGTGTCTGTTTCAACATGTGCAAGAACCTCTTTATGCAACTGAGGTTTGTTTAACCGATCCAGCAGATGGACAGTTGACCAAATTCAAATGGAGCGAGGACAAAGCCTGCTGCGTAAACAAATCAAAGAGTCAGGAGCTGTTTTGCATCGTGTTAGTTTAATCACATCGGCAGCATCACTGTCATAAACATACAAATCAATCATGGGTAGGGTTATATGAGTTCCTGTGAATCAAAATCATCTACTACCATATATGTCTAATATACATTATTTAGATAGTATCAATATACTTGCAAAGGTATCAATGCTTATAAACTGTGCATATGAATGTAATGTTACTAATATCAAAGCTATATTTATTCTATCAGTCTTTTAACCTGTTAAGCCCTGAGCCTGTTTTTTAGGTCTCAGGCTCGAAAATGACATTCCCAGAACAAATTACCATATCTTCCCTTCTAAAAGGGTTCAATTAATAATCTTTTTTCTCAAAGTAATGATAAACCTGTGAGTTGGATGTAGAAAAGTCAGAATCAATATAGATGTTTTTTATTTTAAAGAAAATTCAGATTTTACATAGTAAAAAACTGTAAATTATAGTGTCCATCCAAAAATTCTTTTTTACTTAAAAGTAAAAAGTTGAACCACCCTTGAATGATGGGATGGTAGACTAAAAGCTTTAGGAATCCAAAGTACAACATATAATAAGTACCCTGTATCAAGATTGATGCAAAACAAGTGGGAGTCTGATCTGCTGATGAGACAATCCTTGTCCGAAGACCCGGAGTCGTTGAAAGAGGAAACATTTACGGCCATATCTGGAAGAATTCGAATGGCAAAAATAAATAAAACTGACTGACTATCCAAAAAAAATCGTTAATCGCACCAACGAGTGGATTACTTTTGTGAAAGCAGTTATTATGGCAACACTAAATAAATCATCGGAGCGGTGGAGTGATGAGGATGTGTCGGCGCTTCTGGCGATTTACTCGGAGGACGCGAAGCGCCGCATTCAGAAGCTTCTACTGAATGCAGTTTCTGTGGTTCAGCAAAGTTAGCAGACCTGGCAAAGTCATGTCGGGACGAAGGTAAACTAAAATACATGCACTGCACTGTTTTAATCTGCACAATACTGGTCTCAGATGTACTTTTATTTGCTCAGTAGATTGAGCTAGCCATGCTAGAACTGGCTAACATAGGTCCAAGCTGGCTAACAACATCTAGCTAGCTAGCTATTCTCAGCCGTGCCCGCTATGAACACGTTTTGACTTGTGAATAAGTGTGCAATGTTCTGTATTTGCTTCACTAACTCATGGCACTAATCGTGTGTTTCAGGCGAGGTGTTTCTCTCTGGATTGGAAACTAGTTAGCTTTTCCCTCCGGTATAAAACGATAATATAACGTTAGCAATTAGCATGCTAGCTGGACATAATGCTACCTCTAACAATACATTGTAGTTGCTATAATTTCATCATTTGCAACATTCATTCTACATGTTAATGGTAAAAGCTTAAACAGTTGATTACCTGCATGCCACAAAGACTGATGTTCTAATATTTTGCACATTTAAGCAAAAATGTAATTGAAATTCAATGGGGGATGGGGGCCCCAAAACAATATTTGCAGCGGGGCCAATCACAACCTTGTTACGCCACTGGCTGGAGGAGCACCTGAAGACCGCCACTGATTTTAAAGGCACGTCAAAGAATTACATCACATTGATTTTAAGAATATGAATAATTGTTATTCGTTTGTTACATCTTCAGCTTTTTGTATTACTGTTGATTATACCATTGATCTGTGATATATATATATATACATATATATATATACATACATATATGATATATATTATCATATATATATATATTATATTACATATATGTATGCAAGTATTGCTAATGCCATTGTTTTTATGTTTTTGTATACAGTCCTCAGTCTCAAATGCTTAAATTGTTTATGGAGGCATTACAATCTAAGACTGGTAAATTAACACTGAAAACTCCTGTTTTTTTTGCATTAAGTCATACTGGGATGTTTGCTGAAATTGATTGCAAGTGGCACAGCCCTACTTTTTTTATTATGGTGAAGAAAGCCCTGCGCTTTGATTGGTCAACTATTGTCATGTCCCCGCCCTGCTCCCCTGGCCCTGGACGAATCAGAACGCAGAGAACAGCAAGGCTGAAGAAGGAAACAACGATCAAGGAGAAAATCATCAGCCCAAGATCAAAGACAAATGTGAGGTCATCAGGTAGATATGACATTGCAAAGCTAAGCAGCCAAACACACCCAATGCAGATGTTTCTGATTCTGACCCCTCTTTGTCCTTTCAGATTCAGGTAGGCAAGGCAAGGCAAGGCAAGGCAAGTTTATTTATATAGCAAATTTCAACACAAGGCAATTCAAAGTGCTTTACAAAAATGGAAGACATTAAGAAAATGGCATTTAAAATCAGTCATTAAAAAGAAAAGATAATAAAATAAACATTAAAAGAAAAAATACATTGATAAAAGTTACAGTGCAGTGTAAGATGTGAATAGTTCAATTAAAAGCGGCGACAAAAAGAAAAGTCTTCAGCCTGGATTTAAAAGTAGTAAGAGTTGCAGCGGACCTGCAGGTTTCTGGGAGTTTGTTCCAGATATTTGGAGCATAATAACTGAATGCTGCCTCTCCATGTTTAGTTCTGACTCTGGGGACAGAAAGCTGACCAGTCCCAGAAGACCTGAGAGTTCTGGATGGTTCATAATTTAGCAGTAGGTCAGACATGTATTTTGGGCCTAAACCATTCAAAGCTTTATAAACCAGCAACAATATTTTTGAAATCTATTCTTTGACATACAGGAAGCCAGTGTAAGGACTTCAGAACAGGAGTGATGTGATCCACTTTCTTAGTGTTAGTGAGGACTCAAGCAGCGGCGTTCTGAATTAGCTGCAGCTTTCTAATAGATGTTTTAGTGAGACCTGTAAAGACACCATTGCAGTAGTCGAGTCTACTGAAGATAAAAGCATGGACAAGTTTTTCCAAATCCTGCAGTGACATTAGTCTTTTAATCCTAGATATGTTCTTTAGGTGATAGTAGGCTGATTTAGTAACTGTTTTAATGTGACTGTTGAAACTCAGGTCAGAGTCCATGACTACACCTAGATTTCTGGCTTTATCTGTTGTTTTGAACATTGCAGACTGAAGCTCAGCGCTAACTTTTATACGTTCCTCCTTGGCTCCAAAAACCATTACCTCAGTTTTATCTTTGTTTAATTGGAGAAAGTTCTGACACATCCAGTCATTGATTTGTTCAATGCACTTACTCAGTGTTTGAATTGGAGCATAATCTCCTGGTGAAATTGTTACGTAAATTTGTGTGTCATCCGCATAGCTATGGTAACTTATTTTGTTGTTTTTCATTATCTGAGCCAGTGGTAGCATGTAGATGTTAAAGAGAAGAGGCCCCAAGATGGAGCCTTGAGGTACCCCACATGTCATATTTGTCAACTCAGATGTGTATTTACTGACACTGGGGGGTTAGTTAGTCTGTCGACGGTAGCAAATAAGGCACGTGCGTTGTTTTTGTTTTTGGTAATGATGTCAGAGAAGAAAGACTGTCGTGCGTTTTTCAATTCCAAATTATAAAGGCCAAGTCTCTCTTTATAGATTTCAAAGTGAACCTGGAGATTTGTTTTTCGCCACCTACGTTCAGCTTTTCGACACTCTCTTTTTTCTGTTCTCACGGTCATGGCCTTTCTCCATGGAGATATTTTCTTGCCAATCACTTCCTTTACCCTAGTTGGAGCAATGGTATCTATAACATTTTTAATTTTTGAATTAAAATGATCTACTAGCTCATTTACTGAGATGTTAGCAGGGGCAAGTGTGGATGAAAAATTATGAGTAAACATTTCCCTAGTATTTTCAGTTAAATATCGCTTTGTGGTTACCTCTTTCTGAACATTTTTGTGAACAGAAATAGAGCTCTCAAAGAAAACACAGGAATGATCAGAGAGTGCAACATCAGTCACCACAACTTTTGAGATATTCAGACCCTTTGAGATAATTAAGTCCAGAGTTAAAATAACAATAGCCTATTTCTCTTTGAAATGTGATGGAGTAAAAGAATAGTAACTGTGATTATTCATGTTAAGTACCCAACAAGTAACAAAAACGTATAATACTTGAAGGAAAGGTGTAAAATGTTTCCATAAATACCAATATCACACACTACAACACAGACTATAACACCCCTTGTTGTTAAATACCAACCATGTGTGAATATATATATATATATATATATATATATTTGTTTATATATATATACATATATGCCGCTAAAACTGTGTAATATAGCAGGCTGCTAAATCCTCCAAACTGTTACAGGATGTGTATTTTGTAAAATGTGTAACTTTTTTTATTATAATTTCTGGTTTTTAATCTTTAATACTTTTTTTATGCATACTTTAAGTAACATTAGGCTGTCTTTGGCTCTTTTCTGCTGTAACAATGTAAATGTATTCTGATTCTGATCTAATTGATATGTTTTTGTCACAGTTTGTTTCCCTATATTGCGACACTATATTTCTCCTTTTTTTACAGACATCCCCAACCATAGTAGAATGCTGTTGTAAAGGATTGCATTGATCCGTGCATCAATACCTTCACCCAGCTTTGAGGCCTCCAATGAATGAAATCATCTTGTGGCTGGGAAAAATGTGAACAAATAAATCTCACAAAGAGTGACTTTCTGGTGTAATCATTATAATATCAAAGACAAGCACTTTTAGTATCAATATATAAAATCATTCAGCAGCAGAGGTTGGGGTGAAAACAGCATTTCTCATCACATCTCCTCTTCATCCCATCTCCTCATCAAATCCAGATCTTCAGCATCATCACCAATGTCTAGACCCCGGGGAGTTCCCTATATGCTCACGGCTGCATTTCCCCCTTTAGATATACGATTTCAGGATCGGGGTCTAATCGCCAAAGACTTAACATTTATCATATGGCATGTGTCAATAAATGTTCTTTAAACAAAATGAAGTCTCTCCTGATTTAACTGTCTGGACCCCATCCTCAACTTTTTTTCAAACCATGACATGCCTTCAGAGGGCTTTCCTGTTGATCATGTTTGGTGGATTTTTTAATAGAATCATTATAATCAATATTATATTACCTTTTAATCTATATAAATTGTATTAAAAATTGTTGTCACTATTTTTTTCACCTAGTTCTACTATGTCAGCCATCAGAGGTATACATGTGTTAACATCTCTTTTAGGTTTCATTTCTTATTTTTGTGAATTTCTATATAAAATGCTGATTTCTACCTGAAATGCTTATGTATTTTTAATTACATTTTCGTAGAGCTTTGACTTTTTCAGCTGAATAAATATTATAACTAGATGGTTTTGTTCAGCATTGCCAGCGTCACTGTTGAGCTTTATGTTGTGCCCAGCATTCTCCTGTGCTCTGAAATCAAAACGTGTTGTGCCTTCATGCAAAGGTTGTAAACTCTGGCTTATCCCTGCGTGGTATTATAGTAATAGCAAACAGCAACGTTCAACTCCTTTAATGGTATATTGCAAGTGCAATAAGAAGCTACAGGGACGTTAATCTACGTCGGTAATATTAACGTTATTTAATACAAGATTTACATCATACAGCCCATGTAGTATATTATTTTACAAATGATGAATTACAGCAAACATGTGCAATATATCCATTATTACAGCTCCGTGGGCTAGCAGTAAGGCGATATGGGTCCGTTCTTATTGTGCATCCATGGGTAAATGTAAAACTCATGTAGTACTGAACACGTTACATGAACGTGCCGGGCGGCGCGGTCCCGTGGGTTAGATGCGCGTTCATAATGCAGAGGGAAATAACTCTCAGAATAACGTTATTAGCACATTTTTACAACTTGAGGAACGGATGTTTTTAATAAGGGCTATACAAGTGTTCATACTGGGTAGTTTATTTAGTTTAAAAAAAATTATCCAACGATTTACAGACCACTCTTTCCCCATGTACAGTAAGTCAATGGGAAAAAGTGTTTCCGGGACTGGCAACCAAACGGAAGTGTAGTACCGCCGTTTGGCCAGCACGAATATTTTCATCTGAGTCCGGCGCACTTCCTGGGGGCTTGGTCCAGCCCCACCCCTCACCCCCCAGAACTACACATGCTGGCTAATTGTGTTTTGCAACATGTTCTATGGCACGTCTCTACTGGGAATTGTAGTTTTAAAAGACGTTTTCGTATTTCCCATAATTAAATCATTTGACAGTGAGGGGAATACGGTTTTATTATGAAAACTTCGAGACTGGAAATACTGTTTTCACCCCGTGAGGGTTGACGCTAACAATGCCATGGTAGGCATGGATGCTGCACGTTCTCCTGGCGAGACCTCAAATCATCTTCGTAATATCTATCAAACTATAGATCCTACACATCCACTGGACGTGGATTCTAAAAGTACAATATACACTTCTCGCTAGAAATCTAATCAAAAAGCATTTTAATGGCCAAACTATCCTACAATTTAGGATTTTCCAGAGAGGGTTATTTATGAATATACGACCCTCCGGAGCGTTTGCAGTTAACGGGAGCACTAGAGGTCGATAACTTTAAAATGTGATTATAGGTCGTAATAAGCGCTTGAACAATTTATTTATTTGGCCGTATGAGTTGGAGGACTTGTTGGGCAAATTTAAAGAAAGATCAAATGTTGAGATACATGGTGACATCTAGTGAGTTTTATGTGCATGTGCAAGAATATATGTAACTATAATATAGCATAAAAAGTATATTTAAAGTACCAAAACTACTTATCTTGCGTAATCGGCCATTTCTGGTACAACTCGAATAAAGTAAAAGCATCAAAAATAAACTTTAAAGTATCTTTATTCCTTTTTATTTTTGTATTTAATTTTGTTATGGCTTGTAAATTGCATTGTTGAGGAACCTGCTATCTAAGTTTTTCATTCATTATGTAATTACACCGTAGTTCTGTATATAATATGTAAATGGAGGTTCATTAATCAAAAACGTAGAGATAAATGGTGACATCTATTGAGCTTTTTGAAGTAATACAACTATAATAGCTTTTAGTTTAATACCAAATCATTGATATCAAATCAGATGCAGTCTTTAATCTGCTTTATTTGCATGATAGTCCAACAACACCACAGAATAATGTTTTACCTGCAGGCTCGTATCTTCTTTTTTAATTTGAATACAAAAGTCATTGCTGGGATTTAAATTCTGTCAAATGTTTATTTTAAATGACGCATACAATCAGAGTCAGATTTGCATTCATGTATTACGACACTGGACACAGGTGTTGAATGTAAACTCAGACAATAAATAGATAGATTTTCAAAACGTTAGATTTTTAAATAGACTGATTTATTATTGGCTAATCTATCAGTAAAGTTGATGCAGTACTTGTCGAAATGAATGAATGAATGAATGATGTTGTTATTGTTTCAGTCATTAGAGGTTAGTGTCACTGCAACAGGTGTATGAGACGAGAACAATTTACCTAGAGAAATGAACCGTATGAAAAGGCATTAAAGTCAGGAAAGGTTTGTCAATATGCAAACACACACACTTACAGAAACACACACACACACACTTTTCTGATCAGACATCAGTTTTGAGGCGTCTCAGTAGCACGAAGGGCAGAAACACTAACAAGGTGGGTGTCTTTTAAGAATATAATTACATGTTTAAGTTGTTAATGTTATAATACGATCACTTGTGTTATGACTTCATCTGGCAATTACTTCTTAACTAATTGATCTGTGTTTAATTTAGTTAAAGAAGTGCCTAATCTTCCCAGAGTCCAGGATGAAGTCTTTAGATGTTTAGCTCTCCTCAATTTCTCTCGACTTTCTAATCATCCATACTTTGTTTTAGCGGAGACATCTACACCGAGAGACCCTGCAGTTATTACAAATGTGATGAGAATATGAGATGTTGGGCCGTTTGCATTTGTCATCATGCTAACTACTAACAGAGGATAGATGTGGCTGTCAAACAATCTTATAGGCTCAGTTTAGCTTTGAAGGATCCCAAATAAAATGTTTTTTTACTAGCAATTAATGCTAGCAATTAACCAGAAGGACGTACAGTAAGAGAGAAAAGGAGCGAGGCTTAGAGTGAATAGCAGAGGTGGGAAGTAGTGGAGCACAAAAACTTCGTTACTGTACTTAAGTACATTTTTCTGGTATCAGTACTTTACTCCACTACGACTTTTTACTTTTACTTCTTACATTTTGAACACAAATACCTGAACTTTCTACTTCTTACATTTTGAACACAAATACCTGTACTTTCTACTTCTTACATTTTCCAAACAGGCTGGTTACTTGACATATACATAAACAAAGTGAGTGTATTTTCTTAAATTATATTATATATATCAAATTAAATCAAAGTATATTTATATAGCCCAATATCACACAACCAGTTGCCTCAGTGGGATTTACAGAATATTAAACATAGATGTCAAATATAGTTAAAATACTACAGCTTGATGTTTCTTACATTTCTTTTTTAAATAGAGATGAGATGTTTTATTAATATTTTTGTTAGATGCTAACCCCTAACCCCAACACTTTTTAGATCATTTCATCGTGGGTAATTCTTTTGTGTTTTTGAAATATTTATCTATATACCATATACTCCCATCAACAGCTTGTCATTATGAGTTAGCTACGTTAGCATTCAACTCAAAACTCCATAAATCAGCAGGAATTATTTGTCATATTTTCACTATTTTAACTTGTTTTTCATCTCCCCCTCTATCCCTGCTCCTTGCCCAATATGTCCGTCAACTCTTCCAACTCCTCCCTTCTCTTCTCCCCTCTCTCCCCCTACAGATTGTCATTATGAGTTAGCTACGTTAGCATGCATCCAAAACCCCATAAAGCTGCAGGAATTCTTCCTAATTCTTCCTATTTTCACTATTTTAACTTGTTTTTAATTTCTCCCCCTTTTCCCCCAGAGGTTATGTCCGTCAACTCTTTCAACTCCTCTCTTCCTCCTCCCCTCTCTCCCCCTCCAGCTTGTCATTATGAGTTAGCTAGGTTAGTATTAATTACATTTAAAGAAATGTAGATTAATGTGCACTGTCCCTGTTAAATAAATGAATGAATACATCTCAGTGAATGGAAGTGAGAAATATAACCAAAAAAAGGTTTTAATATATAATATTTAAACATTTATGTGATTTAGTGAAAGAGTTGTTTGGATGTTTTTCCTACTTTCCTTATCATTGGAAATTTGTGTTTTGTATGCAAATAACGACTATAGATGAAAACAACAACAACAAGTCCTTATCTTCTCTATTTCGCCCTAATACATTTATCATTAAATCGATAAAGAATCAGATCTAAAAGGGAATTGGTATCGATAAAATCGTATCACTACTCGTGTATTAACCACACTCTAATTTTGGCCTAATTTCGTGCAGGATCCATGTTAAAAATAATACATAATAATAGAATTGCATGCTTTTCAGGGGGTTTATTTGCATTAGGTAAAGCAAGGTTTCCTGCACACAGGTGGACAGGTGTTTGATTTGAATAAACATCGCTTTAAAGTCACAGCTCATTTGAATCATGTCAAACAACGAGGTCATTAAGTGCATTTCTGATAACTAATGGATATAATAAAGAAATATTAGGTTGCTGCAGTGATTTATGCTTGTAGTGAATTGTTTCTGAAGCTTTTTAAGACCTTTCATTTATCTAGAAATGTACTAAATTAAATAAGAAGAATACATAATAATTTTGAAATGATTTATTATAACACTATCATGTTAATATGTGCACTATTTAATCAAAATCCAGTAAAACAAATATATCTTTGTCTTTAAATGATGGAATAAATGTACTCTACAATTACTTTTAAATGTGTTTGTGTTCAGTGTGTTTAAGTATACATACATGCAGACTATCGATCAAATCCTGTCAGTGTGTCTGCAGCTGTGGAAAGAGACAGAAGATGCAAAGTGATTGCTTACTGGTTTGATAACATGCAAAACACACACACACACACACACACACACACACACACACACACACACACACACACACACACACACACACACACACACACACACACACACACACACACACACACCAGTATAAGCAGTATAAGGAACACACACTATATTCACATATACACAAAGCTGCGAAATTCTTTTTAATCTTTTCACATTTTAAATTTAAACTTGTTTTTCATCTCCCCCTCTGTTGCTCCTTGCCCTCAGTTATGTCTGTCAAATCTTCCAATTCCTCCCTTCCTCCTGCCCTCTCTCCCCCTACAGCTTGTCATTATACATTAGCTATGTTAGCATGCATCTCAGAACCCCTTAAATCTGCAAGAATTCTTTGTCATATTTTCACTATTTTAACTTGTTTTTCATCCCCCTTTTTCCCCACAGTTATGTCCATCAACTCTTCCAACGCCTCCCTTCCTCCTCCCCTCTCTCCTCTCCTCAACTTCTATGGCACCATGCTACTATGCAACAATTCCCAAAGAGGCGTCATTAGCCTCACCGCCTACTTCCTCTCCCTCACCCTCCTCCTCCTCCCTCTTTGCATCCGAGTCGTGTATCTCGGTGTGCAGAAATGGCGCCAGCAACCCAACGCCATAATCTGCCACTCTGACGCCTTCACGTACAACATGGTCGCCACCGAGCTGATGAATATTCTTGGTTCTTGCCTCAGCTGCTCTGCCGCCTACACAGGTTTTACGATAATGATGATGCTGGGGATGTACCTTTTCCTCCTCAACTTCTCCGCTCAGCAGTATTTCCACTTGCTCACCTGTGTGGAGCGTTACCTGGCCGTCGTGCATCCAATCATCTTCCTGAAGCTGAGAGGAAACAGAGCAGTTCGGATCAGAAACGTCACCATTGTGTGTGTTTGGCTGCTTTGTTTTGTCAGCATGGCTGTCCTCAGCTTGCCACAGGTCAACATTAACGGCGTATCTTATTTGTGGACGTCCCTCGTTTTGTTTGTGATTCTTTTCTGCAGCCTTTCTGTCGTCTGGGTTCTGATTCGCCCAAAGCCGGGGGTTGGGAAGCGGGTTGATCGAACTAAAGTGAGGGCGCTTTACTCCATGATGGTCATACTGGGAGTGCTGGTTTTCAGATTCGGAAGCACCACCATCGGCTCGGCTCTGTATAACTCTGAGAATCTGGTGGTGGATGAAAAGTGTTTGGCCTTGTTCTGTATGACCTGGATGGGTTTACCCAGCAGTTTGGTTTTACCGCTGCTCTACCTGCACAGGGCGGGAAAACTAACATGCTGCAGGAAAACTGATTCAGGATCAGATCAGAGCAGAGGTTAGACGCTCAGTGACATCCAAGGGTGTTGTTTTGGTCTTAAAGCCACCAATATAGTCTTGTTGCCAGACTCCTGTTGTTTACCCGGAAATATTGAGTACCCCAACGTTTTATGATAGAAATGTATAATTGGGTCCCCAGTACATAGAAACTGCCGAATGCTAACCTGCATATGTTGGGCAATTTGCACAATTAGCATAAGTTGGAGTGGTTTTGAGGCTTTTTGACGATGCCGAGTCCATTTCCGACATTAACAATGGCAGTATTACCAGAAAGCAGCCATATTTGTATTCTCTGTTGTCTGATTTTGACTACCATGAGTAGTGTTGCAACCATTGGATATAGAGAGCACAAAACGAAAATTATTACCTCTACTGTGGACAATTTTTTTTTCTAGTAAATTAGCAATCTGTCCAATCAAAATGATTGAGTCCCGTAAATCTTCAAAATGGACACAAAATTCATCAAAATCAGCCCACCCGAAGTACAGATATTGGCATTTTCTGCTTAAAACTGAATTTTTTTATCCTTAAATTGTCAGAAATGGACTCAGCATCCTCAATTACCCCCAACACCACTCCAATAGTGTCCAAATCAGCCAAGCCATTTTTTTACCTATTGTCTGCTTATCATGGTTATTATTGCTAATTAACTTGTGCTAATTGTGCACATTTCCCAACATATGCAAGTTAGCATCCGGCAGTTTCTATGTGCCCGTACTATACATTTATAATATTAAACTATGGGGTCCTCAACATTTCCGGGTTCGCAACAGGACTCTATGAGCTGGCAATTAGAGAATTACTGAAAAGGCAAAAAAAGGTCAAGATTAGCAAAACTGTCTCGAATAAAGTTTGGTTTTATAGGCTGTTAGGGTTTTAAGGTAAAAGAGCAAAGCACTATAAATAGCAATAACAAATAAGAAAGGCTCGGTTAAACAGAGGTGTATAACATTGCATTAGTTAGATAACATAAAATGGCCTAAATGTGTGATTTAGATAAAATATTTTGGGGAAATATACCGTTTTTTCCCAGTTTATCATTGAGATGTTTTCATAATAAACGCATAATGGGTTTTATTATATCTCTGTGCTACTATATATGTGTTTAATATGTTTTTTTAACAATTACTAGCAACCAGAAAGTGCAACATGCTGATTCTTTCCACCACTCTATTCATCAGAAGTTAGCATAAGATATGTTGTTTTTATTTATTTAAATCAACTATCACACAGCCGTTCTGTATCTAATGAAATGTCAATATGAGGCTCATGATTCAGAAAAAATGATTTTATGAATTGTAAATATGTTGTATCTGTTTCTGCTTTAAAGGATGTTGTAAAGTATAATCACTATAGCTCAAACAACTTGTCTAACTGATCTCTATACGATCACTGTTTTTATTTATGGCTCTTCTTCATGTGTCTGCGTTTAAACTGGATGTTATATTTCTGGATGGCAGCTAGAGATTTGCCCGACTCAATCTGCAGTGAAATGCATCGTAGTTGATTTTGCAAAAAGCCCTCCTCTGTCTCCTCCATACACATGTATTTATTTGGAGTTGATTTTATGGATTAGTGGTTTTGTAAAGAAGAGGAAGGAAGACCAGACAACCCTCCTGGATAAAGTGAGTTTCATTCATCCGAACATGTTGGGTACCTGATTTCTTGCTTTTTCGGACACATTCGATCATATTACTGGGGTTTTATCTTGGTGACAGTGTCTGCTGGACTTATTTTAATACTTCTTTTGCAAATGCATGGTGCCACATCACATTTAAGACAAAAGGAAGGAGCATTTTGATGTAAAATATCTTCTTTAAACTTAAGAATATGCATTTATACCATAAATTAAATACGTCAAACTTCTAATTTGTTAGATTTATTACGGGGTGTGCAGGTGTTGCTGTTGTATTTTTATTTTATCTGCTTGTGAAACACTTTTGATAAATTATGATTTGATTATGTTGAAAATGTGGTCTTACAGCATGAATCATATCCAGCTATCCTGTGCTACCAGGAGGAGGTAGTGTCATGTAGACATTGTGTTTAAATTGTTTTAATATCAGTTAAAGTTCTGCATTAGAAATGTTAAAAATTGTGAATAAAAGATCTACAAAATTAAGCAAAAACATCATTTTTTATTTCATGTTTTCATGCCAAAATCATAATTTGGAAAGTATGAAGCTGTTAAATAAAAGTAGTGAAGTAAAAATATGATGAAACCTTTACAAAGTTTACATTTTCAACTCACAGCCGGACAGGTGTTGTTCCACATCTCACCTGAGAGGAGCGCTACCTGGCTGTCATTGGTCCAGTCAGGTACCTGAGAAAAGTGAGACGAGTCTCAGTACTTGGCACTAATGTGCACTGTCCCTGTTAAATAAATGAATGCATAAATCTCAGTGAATGGAAGTGAGAAATATAACCAAAAAAACGTTTTAATATATAATATTTAAACATTTATGTGATTTAGTGAAAGAGTTGTTTGGTTGTTTTTCCTACTTTCCTTATCATTGGAAATTTGTGTTTTGTATGCAAATAACGACTATAGATGAAAACAATAAGTCCTTATCTTCTCTATTTCGCCGTAATACATTTATCATTAAATCGATAAAGAATCAGACCTAAAAGGGAATTGGTATTGATAAAATCGTATCGCTACTCGTATATTATCCACACTCTAATTTTGGCCTAATTTCGTGCAGGATCCATGTTAGAAATAATACATAATAATAGAATTGCATGCTTTTCAGGGGGTTTATTTGCACGAGGTAAAGCAAGGTTTCCTGCACACAGGTGGACAGGTGTTTGATTTGAATAAACACCGCTTTAAAGTCACAGCTCATTTGAATCATGTCAAACAACGAGGTCATTAAGTGCATTTCTGATAACTAATGGATATAATAAAAAAATATTAGGTTGCTGCAGTGATTTATGCTTGTAGTGAATTGTTTCTGAAGCTTTTTAAGACCTTTCATTTATCTAGAAATGTACTAAATTAAAGGGGACCTATCATGCAAAATGCACTTTTGTACGTCTTTTCTACATGAATATGTGTCCCCGGTGTTCCAGGGAACTCACCAAGTGTCAGAAAACACAACCCTCTCTATTTTCCTCCATACCCAAATCTCTAAAAAAGGGGCTGCAACGGATCTGATAAAAACTGATCCAGATTTGAACACTGTCCTGACGTCAGGACGGTGGCGCTACGGCTATTGGGCCAACTCTCCACCTATCAGGGGAATGTGGGGTTGGGCCACGGCCGGCCATTGCCGCTCGAAAGCGCTGGAGACGCTGTAGTACATATGCCAGGCCTGTAAGTGGCGCTGTAGTCCGCCACAAAAGCAGCGAAGAAGACTTCCCGCGCATGGTTACCATGGTTACCCTTCTGTTTATTCTCCGCTGTGGATTTTTTTCTCCCTCCCCGAGGCAAGCGTTTGCTCCCGCTGCTTTAATTCAATGCAATCCCTCCCCGTCGAGGCAAGCACTGTAATTCTCTCCGGTTAGTCCACCAGCAGATGACAAACACCCACCGCTCCGCCTCTTCCAAGGAACGAGGGGACCGTGCGGCAGAGTTTCAGTTTCAGTTTCTTTCGCCGGTCAAGATGTCCGTTAAAGTTTAAATCTTCCGGACAAAATTAGAAAAGTGCCGGTCAAAGGTCTTCTTTGTTATTTATTGAGCTTTAAAACAAATGAATAACGACTCTATAGGCCTATAATAATATAATAAAACACGGAGGACGGAGATCTATTTTTCTCCCCCTCTTCTGACTTGATCAGAGCACGCTCCCCTCTCCTGCAGGGGGGCGTGGTCAGCTGCAGCTCACAGAATCAGTCCCCTGCAAAAACAGGGCTGGAGAACAGCAAATAGAGCGAAATGAGGCATGGCTAAAATGCATGATCTGTTTGGTATTTTGAAAACAGAAACGTGTAAATATACCTTATATAGGTATGGCCCTACAATATATCATTTAAATATAGCATGATAGGTCCACTTTAAATAAGAAGAATAAATAATAATTTTGAAATGATTTATTATAACACCATCATGTTAATATGTGCACTATTTAATACAAATCCAGTAAAACAAATATATGTTTGTCTTCAAATGATGGAATAAATGTACTCTACCATTACTTTTAAATGTGTTTGTGTGCAGTCTGTTTAAGTCAGGGGTGTCAAACTCAAATACAAAGTGGGCCAAAATAAAAAATCGGTACTAGTCGAGGGCCGGACTGGTTCAATGTTTATTGCAGAACGTATTGAAATGAACATATTGCATATATTAAACCTGGAACTAACAAAGCTTAAATGATTGCCTATAAAAACAACATTAAACATTAAATAATCAGTTGCATTCATTTTTTATGGCTCTATCTGCAGCTTTTCCGGAGTCATTTCTTATGATTACATTTTCCACAGGCCAACAACAGCTTCAAAAAAACTATTTCCCTCAAAGAAAAAACCAAACATGTCCTGTTGTCGTGAGAGAAAAAGTGCAGAAGGAAACATCCATGTAAACTCAGTGTGCTGCTCTGTGATGCTAGTTCAAGCCAGATACTTGGCATCTCATCTTGGGTGCAAGTTCATCAATGTTTGGGGTCAGGCTCTGAGCTGAGGAGACCCTCAGGATGGAGTGAAGGTGTGCGTGCAATATACCGGCGGGCCAGATCTAATAGTAATTAGAAATTATCCTGTGGGCCGAAATTAAATCCACCAAGGGCCTGATTTGGCCCCCAGGCCTTGAGTTTGACACATGTGGTTTAAGTATACATACGTACACAGACTATCGATCAAATACTGTCAGTGTGTCTGCAGCTGTGGAAAGAGACAGATGATGCAAAGTGATTGCTTACTGGTTTGATAACATGCAAAACACACACACACACACACACACACACACACACACACACACACACACACACACACACACACACACACACACACACACACACATATACACACACACACACACACACACACACACACACACACACACACACATACACACACATACACACACATACACACACAACACACACCAGTATAAGCAGTACAAGGAACACACACTATATTCACTACAGGACGACACACAGCGGGCGGAGGATCAAGGAAACAAAGTGAGTGTATTTTCTTAAATTATATTATATATCAAATTAAATCAAAGTATATTTATATAGCCCAATATCACACAACCGCCTCAGTGGGATTTACAGAATATTAAACATAGATGTCAAATATAGTTAAAATACTACAGCTTGATTTTTCTTACATTTCTTTTTTAAATAGAGATGAGATGTTTTATTAATATTTTTGTTAGATGCTAACCCCTAACCCCAACACTTTTTAGATCATTTCTTCGAGGGTAATTCTTTTGTGTTTTTGAAATATTTATCTATATACCATATACTCCCATCAACAGCTTGTCATTATGAGTTAGCTACGTTAGCATTCAACTCAAAACTCCATAAATCAGCAGGAATTATTTGTCATATTTTCACTATTTTAACTTGTTTTTCATCTCCCCCTCTATCCCTGCTCCTTGCCCAATATGTCCGTCAATTCTTCCAACTCCTCCCTTCCTCCTCCCCTCTCTCCCCCTGCAGATTGTCATTATGAGTTAGCTACGTTAGCATGCATCCAAAACCCCATAAAGCTGCAGGAATTCGTCCTAATTCTTCCTATTTTCACTATTTTAACTTGTTTTTAATTTCTCCCCCTTTTCCCCCACAGTTATGACCGTCAACTCTTCCAACGCCTCCCTTCCTCCTCCCTTCAGCTTCTATGGCACCATGCTACTATGCAACAATTCCCAAAGAGGCGTCATTAGCCTCACCGCCTACTTCCTCTCCCTCACCCTCCTCCTCCTCCCTCTTTGCATCCGAGTCGTGTATCTCGGTGTGCAGAAATGGCGCCAGCAACCCAACGCCATAATCTGCCACTCTGACGCCTTCACGTACAACATGGTCACCACAGAGCTGATGAATATTCTTGGTTCTTGCCTCAGCTGCTGTGCCGCCTACACAGGTTTTAACATAATGATGAAGCTGGGGATGTGCCTTTTCCTCCTCAACTTCTCCGCTCAGCAGTATTTCCACGTGCTCACCTGTGTGGAGCGTTACCTGGCCGTCGTGCATCCAATCATCTTCCTGAAGCTGAGAGGAAACAGACCAGTTCGGATCAGAAACGTCACCATTGTGTGCGTTTGGCTGCTTTGTTTTGGCTTCATGGCTGTCCTCAGCTTGCCAGAGGTCAACATTAATGTTGTATCTTATTTGTGGACGTCCCTCTTTTTGTTTGTGATTCTTTTCTGCAGCCTTTCTGTCGTCTGGGTTCTGATTCGCCCAAAGCCGGGGGTTGGGAAGCGGGTTGATCGAACTAAAGTGAGGGCGCTTTACTCCATGATGGTCATACTGGGAGTGCTGGTTTTCAGATTCGGAAGCACCACCATCGGCTCGGCTCTGTATCACTCTGAGAATCTGGTTTTGGATGAAAAGTGTTTGGCCTGGTTCTGTATGACCTGGATGGGTTTGCCCAGCAGTTTGGTTTTACCGCTGCTCTATCTGCACAGGGCGGGAAAACTAACGTGCTGCAGGAAAACTGATTCAGGATCAGATCAGAGCAGAGGTTAGACGCTCAGTGACATCCAAGGGTGTTGTTTTCGTCTTAAAGCCACCAATATAGTCTGTTGCCAGACTCCTGTTGTTAACCCGGAAATATTGAGTACCCCAACGTTTTATGATAGAAATGTATAATTGGGTCCCCAGTACATAGAAACTGCCGAATGCTAACCTGCATATGTTGGCCAATTTGCACAATTAGCTTAAGTTGGAGTGGTTTTGAGGCTTTTTGACGATGCCGAGTCCATTTCCGACATTAACAATGGCAGTATTACCAGAAAGCAGCCATATTTGTATTCTCTGTTGTCTGATTTTGACTACCATGAGTAGTGTTGCAACCATTGGATATAGAGAGCACAAAACGAAAATGATTACCTTTACTGTGGACAATCTTTTTTTCTAGTAAATTAGCAATCTGTCTAATCAAAATGATTGAGTCCCCTAAATCTTCAAAATGGACCCAAAATTCATCAAAATCAGCCCACCCGAAGTACAGATATTGGCATTTTCTGCTTAACACTAATTTTTTTTATCCTTAAATTGTCAGAAATGGACTCAGCATCCTCAATTACCCCCAACACCACTCCAATAGTGTCCAAATCAGCCAAGCCATTTTTTTACCTATTGTCTGCTTATCATGGTTATTATTGCTAATCAACTTGTGCTAATTGTGCACATTTCCCAACATATGCAAGTTAGCATCCGGCAGTTTCTATGTGCCCGTACTATACATTTATAATATTAAACTATGGGGTCCTCAACATTTCCGGGTTCGCAACAGGACTCTATGAGCTGGCAATTAGAGAATTACTGAAAAGGCAAAAAAAGGTCAAGATTAGCAAAACTGTCTCGAATAATGTTTGGTTTTATAAGCTGTTAGGGTTTTAAAGTAAAAGAGCAAAGCACTAAAAATAGCAATAACAAATAAGAAAGGCTCGGTTAAACAGAGGTGTATAACATTGCATTAGTTCAATAACATAAAATGGCCTAAATGTGTGATTTAGATCAAATATTTGGGGGAAATATACCGTTTTTTTCCAGTTTATCATTGAGATGTTTTCATAATAAACGCATAATGGGTTTTATTATATCTCTGTGCTACTATATATGTGTTTAATATGTTGTTTTTTACCATTCCTAGCAACCAGAAAGTGCAACATGCTGATTATTTCCACCACTCTATTCATCAGAAGTTAGCATAAGATATGTTGTTTTTATTTATTTAAATCAACTATCACACAGCCGTTCTGTATCTAATGAAATGTCAATATGAGGCTCATGATTCAGGAAAAATGATTTTATGAATTGTAAATATGTTGTATCTGTTTCTGCTTTAAAGGATGTTGTAAAGTATAATCTCTATAGCTCAAACAACTTGTCTAACTGATCTCTATACGATCACTGTTTTTATTTCTGGCTCTTCTTCATGTGTCTGCGTTTAAACTGGATGTTATATTTCTGGATGGCAGCTGGAGATTTGCCCGACTCAATCTGCAGTGAAATGCATCTTAGTTGATTTTGCAAAAAGCCCTCCTCTGTCTCCTCCATACACATGTATTTATTTGGAGTTGATTTTATGGATTAGTGGTTTTGTAAAGAAGAGGAAGGAAGACCAGACAACCCTCCTGGATAAAGTGAGTTTCATTCATCCGAACATGTTGGGTAACTGATTTCTTACTTTTTCGGAGACATTCGATCATATTACTGGGGTTTTATCTTGGTGACAGTGTCTGCTGGACTTATTTTAATACTTATTTTGCAAATGCATGGTGCCACATCACATTTAAGACAAAAGGAAGGAGCATTTTGATGTAAAATATCTTCTTTAAACTTAAGAATATGCATTCATACCATAAATTAAATACGTCAAACTTTTAATTTGTTAGATTTATTACGGGGTGTGCAGGTGTTGCTGTTGTATTTTTTTGTGTCTGCTTGTGAAACACTTTTGTAGTGTTTCTTTTGATAAAATATGATTTGATTATGTTGAAAATGTGGTCTTAGAGCATGAATCATATCCAGCTATCCTGTGCTACCAGGAGGAGGGGCTTCATGTAGACATTGTGTTTAATTTGTTTTAATATTAGTAAAAGTTGGATTGGAAAAGTTTAAAATTGTGAATAAAAAACCTACAAAATTAAGCAAAAACATCATATTTTATTTCATGCCAAAATCATAATTTGGAAAGTACTACGCTGTTAAATAAAAGTAGTGAAGTAAAAATATGATGAAACCTTTACAAAGTTTACATTTTCAACTCACAGCCGGACAGGTGTTGTTCCACATACCTGAGAGGAGCGCTACCTGGCTGTCATTGGTCCAGTCAGGTATCTGAGAAAAGTGGGCGGAGCCTCAGCACTTGGTGTGTTTGGTTTATCTCCCTTATTTTCCCACAATGCAATTTTCCACCCTTTTATACATCTATGTGGCCGTTTCTCAATGTCGAGTATACCAGAGCCACTATTTCAAGTATACTACGTCATCGAGTGGCGCCGAATGCTGGGCATTTAACATGCATTTAAACAGTCCTTCGGCGCCACTCGATGACGTAGTATACTTGAAAGGCCTGTCACTTCTTTCTAGTTCTTTACACTCTGAGGGGACAGAGACAGGGTGGACCAATCAAAGAGGAGGGCTTTCCAGTTTCAACTGGCTGTAATAACTGGAACTCTGAAATAAATGTATAGATGATCAGAATTATACAGATTATGGGATGTTATTGCACACACTACTTTGTTTACTGGAGTTAAAGTTAACTCCTCAAAGTAACCAACACTAATGTAGTGCCTGAACAAATCCAAAAAGTCGTGTTTTCTTACTGCATGTAAACAAAAGTTAATAAATAGTTGAACACTCTTTTTTTTAAGATGCATGCTGGGAGTTGCAGTCCATTTTCCTTTTTGTACTTGAAGTTGAATGAGCAAAAGATGAGTCACCATGATGGTTAAGTGAACTCTTCACCGTCCGGTTGGGACTAAGTGTGATTTGCAAGTTGTTCAGGTATTAAAATAACACAAAACACACAGAGACGTGTTGGGTCTTAATCATTTGAATGAGTTCACGTTTTAAGTTTCAACTCATTTGAATCCACTTTAATGGAAACATTAAGGAAAGAACAGCGAAGTGGTATGGTATGGCTCTTTTTAATCCTCTTTATACGTATTTACCTTGCTTTCCTTTTGTATTTTGTATTAATGCATTGATGTCTCATCTTTAAAAGTGTAACATAAAACAAATTGAGCTCTCCTCGCTCTGTTGGAGTGTCTTTAAACAAACACTGTCCTGGAGATGATCCTGAATTTGCCTTCGAAACGCTGACAGAAATAATAGTTTTTCCAACATGCAAAAATCACGCAGTCACCCGTCTTGTCACACACACACATACAAAAAGTGTTACAGTATATAAAAACAAGACACCAGTGTTTCTGAGGAGACGCTGAGACAGAAGGACCAGAGACTCAAACACTGATGATGAGGTTAGTGTTCTCTAAAACGATATAATATGTTTAATTAATATCTCATTGTATTTTAAAGTTTCAGTTCTGGTGTTTATCATCTTCAAATATGTTGAGTTTTTCACACAGATTCTCTAAATGGGCTAAAACAGGGATTTTAATACTGCTTTTATTTTTATTTCATAAAATACACAACAAATATAATTTATAAATATAGAAATTATTTATATTTCAATAATGAATTCCATGTGATTTCAATATGTTGTCTTTTTTTAAGTTTGTAAGGTCCTAAAAATTAAAGGCATTGGTACAATATTCAGATTGAATTATAACAATAAACACCTCATTATTATTTACTCTTCATTTAATACATATTTTAATATTATTTATATGTATTCAATTTATAAATATTTTATTCAATAATTTGTTTTGTATTAAACTTAATTCATTAGTAGTAAATATTTAAAAATGTTAAATATTTTTACTTTTATTTATTCTTGAATTGAGCATCTTTCCCCCGGGACAGAAATGATTTAAAAAAAAAAACCTCTCTTTTTCCTTCGCCCCCTTCTCTCCTCTTCTTCAGTGCCATGGACGCCAACACCTCTTCCTCCCAGAACTCCTCCCAAACCCCCTCCTCCTGCTTCAGTTCTCCTCCTGGTTCCTCCATCTTCGCCGTCTTCACCGTCACCAACCTCCTCCTCCTGCTCCCTCTCTCCACCTTCATCCTGGGCTTCGGGTTTCTGCGCTGGAGGAAGCAACGCCCGGCGGCCATGAATCCTTTGGACGTCTTCACCTTCCACATGGTGGTCATGGAGCTCTTCGGCATGTCCTCCTCAGTCACCTGCTTCACTGGCGCCTACAAAAACCACCAAAACATGATCAAGGTGGGGTGCAACATGTTCGCCATCACCTCCTGTGTGAAGATGTTCTTCCACGTGCTGACATGTATGGAGCGCTACATGGCCGTGGTTCACCCGCTCACCTACAGAAACCTGAGTAAATCGGGCGGGGTTATGATCAGAAACATCTGCGTGGGGTTTGTTTGGTTCCTTCTCGCCGGGTTGATCGCGTTAAGGCTTCAAATGGGCAATAATTTCAACATGATTCTGTTTTTCTGCAATCTGGTTTTGTCGTTGATCGTCAGCTCTTTCTGCAACATCTCCGTTGTCCGCGTGCTGAATCGTGCAGGGCCGGGGGAAGAAGGTGCGAACGCGGGAAAGACGGATACATTAAAGCAGAAGGCGCTCGTCACAATCACGGCTATAATGGCGGTTCTGTTGGTGAGGTTTAGTGGGAATCTGATTTGTTTGTCTCTGGGGTCGTCTCACGTGTTGAGCAGCTACGACACATGTGTTGTTTTAACATCCGGAGTCTGGTTCTGTCTGCCCAGCAGTTATGTGCTGCCGCTGCTGTTCCTGCACAGAGCGGAAAAACTACCGTGTTTGAAATACAACAAGAATTAATTTGGGATCGGGAATCGGGCTGAAGGAGCATTATAGTTGCTCAGAGGTTAAATCTCAGACCATGGAGCAATGTTTTGCAAACTGCGGGAAACCAAAGTTGCATGACATTCTCCGTGCCTCTTTTACTTTTTTATCTTGTCTTTATTTATATGTAACCTTAAAGGGGATCTATCATGCAAAATGCACTTTTGTAAGTCTTTTATACATGAATATGTGTCCCCGGTGTTCCAGGGAACTCACCAAGTCTCAGAAAACACAACCCTCTCTATTTTCCTCCATACCCAAATCTCTAAAAAAGGGGCTGCAACGGATCTGATAAAAACTGATCCAGATTTGAACACTGTCCTGACGTCAGGACGGTGGCGCTACGGCTATTGGGCCAACTCCACCAATCAGGAGGAGACAGCCACGGCCATTGCCGTTCGAAAGCGCTGGAGACGCTGTAGTACATATGCCAGGCCTGTAGGTGGTGCTGTTCTCACTGAACCTGCCCTTGCAAAAACAGAGCTAAAAAATGTCAAATTGAGCAAAATGAGGCATGGCTAAAATGCATGATCTGTTTGGTATTTTGAAAAAAAAAAAGTATAAATATGCCTTATATAGGTATGGTCCTACACTATATTATTCAAATATAGCATGATAGGTCCACTTTAAACACTGTTATGCACTTGAAATGTATGTATAAAGTGATTTATTTTTATTTTTCCCAATCCTTTATCTCATCACAATTGAGCACATACAGATGGAGCATCTTATTTCAGACTCCAGCATACTGCTTCCTGCCTACTACCAGCCAGTTACCTGCCTAAGACCTGCCAAAGACCAGTATCTGGGAATGTTAAGCCCTCCCACTATTTTCCAAGAGGGCGTTGCCAGATTTTCAATTTCAGGATTTAACCAGGAGATGGCGCTATATATTAAATAACTATGGCCAAACTAAGACTTAGTTTTTCACAAGAGAAAATGCAGATATTATATAAAAAACTAAAGTTAAAATCTTGTTTTTAATGCCCCAAGAGCAATAAAAACACTTGAGTGAGGCTTTCATAAATTGCATTGAGCTGACGCTTTTATCCAAAGCGACTTACTATTTAATAAATTATAAATGATTATTCATAACAAATATGAGTGATGTGTGATTATTATTCATGCTATATACTGATATAGGGCTAAGTAAGCAATCAATCCTGCAAATTAACCCTTAGTTGTTCAATATATTTATTCAGACAATGTGAGTAGAAATACAGAAATTCTGCTCCCACCTAAGGCCAACGTTGCAATATTACAACATTTCCCTAAAAACTTACCAAAACGTAAACATTTTAAAACTCTTTCATTTCTGCTCCAGAGGCCAGGGGTTAAATTGGGCTCTGTTAGAAGGTGCGACGGGGGAGGGGGGAGAGAGTTAGACGCTCGTGAATTGTCAACGGGGGGGGTTGACATCAGAGCATCGTCCTATGGGCTTAGCCCCGGACAGGTACAACAGGTATTCACTCAGAGGGGGGTAGGTACTAAATGCCACCATTTACATGTAGGCAAACAAAATCAACATACAGTAGGGGGGTGGGGGGTGGTGAACGGTATGGTCAATGTTTGTAAACACAATCCCCAGGATGTGTCCTTATCAAACCAAAATAGAAAATGCAGATATTACACTCAGACATTGGAAAAGTCCATGTTAAAAAGCCTCAGTCATGTTCAGCTATGTTACTATTTATAATGTTATTGTTGTTACAACAGAAGATGTTTTTCTTTATATTGAAGTTAAATGCATCAATCTGGTGCACTTTGAAGTCAAAATTAAGAGATTTATGGATACCGCTGGAAAAAGCTGTATGTGAAAGTTTAAATCTTCTAAAATAAACACCTATGCATTTGAAAAGCAATATAAATCACAGTTAGTATACAATAGGCTTTAAAAGCACCATCGATAACCATTGCCCTTCTCCAAACATTGGACCTCATGAGCCAGAAATGAGATGTTCTGGTTCATCTTGGTAAAGATCTTTGACCCATACTCTTTAAAACGTTTTTAACAATTAAAAACGTTCCACTATAACACTGAGGTCCTAGGACATCCTTACCCCTATTTGGAACCAAATAAAATAGATTACTATCAGATTTAATGATTTTAAATGAATCATTTCAACTCATTCTCTACAAAGTATTCATCCTTGGTTAGAAAGGAATAAAGCTGCGTCGTCAGCATGGAGGAACATATCTGCTATAAATATGTTCCGATCATCTTTTGCACCATAACACTCTGTTTCTAAATACAATATCTTTGTTGTTTCTTCTTAATAGGGTCCAAAATATTATCTAGTTAAAAAAACAACAACATACAAATAAATTGCAAGTACATTTTATTGTATTGATCCATTAGATGGAGAGCTGACAGCATTCAAATGAAGCGAGGACAAAGCCTGCTGCGTAAACAAATCAGAGTCATTAACTGTTTTGCATATTTCTATATCTTATACAGTCTAATATATGTGTATGTACATCATTTGAATAGCTTCAACTTACTGACAAAGATATAATATGCTATATATACGGTGCATATTCACACAATTAGTTTAGTTTAGTTTATTTTTTTTTTTCGAGCGTGTAAAACCAAAGAAAATACAAATGAAACAAAAGGTGATACAGACATGATACAGTACTATACAAATGAATGCAATAACAAAACGAAACATTTAATTAATAATTGAATAATCTGTAGTATCATTGTCTGATATCAATAAACAACAAAGATTTAGCTCATTACACGTCCGAAAAGGGGTCGGAAGAAGTTTACACTTATTTAATCCGACCCCTTCTCCCTTTTTACATCTTAATATTGTGAACACCCTAACATTAGTGAATATAAATGAACCCCGTAAATAATAATTCCCTTGTCTTTCATTGAACAATATCTGAATATTCCCAGGTAATTGAACGTTTTTTGCCTTAAACATGATTTGTGCGATTTGGAATTCAACAAGATCTGTGGTTACAATGGAAATTAAAACACGATCAATGCCCTTTATTATGGTTTCTTTTTACTCCTAAAACTATTCAAACCACAGTTCATCTTTTACAGGAAACTCAGTTTCCAGATCCTTGGATTATTTCAGGATGTTTTCACACATTGTTCACTCGTATACCTAAGTTAACATTTTATTGTATTGATCCATTAGATGGAGAGCTGACAGCATTCAAATGAAGCGAGGACAAAGCCTGCTGCGTAAACAAATCAGAGTCATTAACTGTTTTGCATATTTCTATATCTTATACAGTCTAATGTATGTGTATGTACATCATTTGGAAGCTTCAACTTACTGACAAAGATATAATATGCTATATATACGGTGCATATCCACACAATGTAACTTAAAACACGATCAATGCCCTTTATTATGGCTTTCTTTTTACTCCTAAAACTATTCAAACCACAGTTCATCTTTTACAGGAAACTCCGTTTCCAGATCCTTGGATTATTTCAGGATGTTTTCACACATTGTTCCCTCGTATATCTAAGTTAAATCAAGCTATATAATAAATGAATAAACAATAATTCTCCCCAGTCGTTGTAACAGAAATACAGACGAGATGTTTGTCTCTGGAACGGTTGAAGACTAAGCCAACATGTTTCCAAATGGTTTTCGTGCAGAGCTGATTGAATCCTCATCCTCATTTGGTGATTTTCTTACAACAGGTTAATGTACCCGCCCTGTGCAGAAACAGCAGAGGTAAAACCAGACTGCCGGGGAGAGAGAGCCAGTTATCAGCCACCGCCATCTCACAAATAGTTTCCCCTGACACAGCAGAAACAAACCACATCAGATTCGCACAACAATTCACCAACATAACGGCAAGTATGGCCATTATGGTGAAGAAAGCCCTGCGCTTTGATTGGTCAACTCTTTTCCTGTCCCCACCCTGCTCCCCTGGCCCTGGACGAATCAGAACGCAGAGAACAGACATGCTGCAGAAGAAGACAATGCCCAAGGAGATAATGGTGAGGCTGAGATCGAAGTAAAACAAAGGTTTCTCTATGTTCAGAGGTGTCACTGCAATGAAAATCAGCCAAACACAACCAATGCAGATATTTCTGATTCTGACCCCTCTCTCTCCTTTCAGGTTCATGTAGGTGACGGGATGCACGACAGCCAGGTAACGCTCCACACAGGTCAGGACGTGAAATGAATTCCTTCCATACCAGGTAAAGCACACAACAAAATAACCAACACGGTATATAATGACATGAACTGTATAGAGACCATACATGTAGAGCGTGAACCCTGAGTAATCCACCAGCTCAATCAGCACCATGTGGAAAGTGAAGATGTCCGAGTGACTGGTCGTTGATGACGTGGAGCTCCGCTGACGCCATCGCTGGAGACCCAGGTAGAGGACGAAGATGCAGATAGGGAGGATGAGGAGGGTGATGGTGATGTAGAATGAGAGGAAGATTAAGGAGCTTGGTCTGCTGATGAGGCACTCCATTTCCTTTGGGAGGATTTGATGAAGAAGGGAGTCATTGGAAGATGGAGAATCGAGTGCCATGTCTGCAAGAGAAAAAGTCAATCAAGAAAACATTAATGTAATCCTGTGATGCTCTTCCTGCTATACCGATAGCCGGAGCATATTTTAGGAAACTCACTGAGTTTGAAAAAATAAAAAATCATCTGTGCAAGTAATCATCCATAATAATGTTAAATTCGGAGACAGTTTCTTCCCGCGGGCAGTGAGACTGTTAAACAATTGAACTGCTAAAACAATTTCATAACATTCATCAGTAATATATATCTACTATCTAATATATATCATTCCAATAACTTGTATATAGACTCGTACTGTACTATTCCACTTTTTTTTTCTCTCTCACTTTATTTTAGAACTATTTTTCTTTTTCTATTACTTTTACTATCTGTATTATTATGTTGCATTGTTGGAGAAGCCTGTGACCTAAGATTTTCAACGACATAATTACTCTCTAGCTATGTTAGTTTGACAATAAAGAACCTTGAACCTTGAACCTTGAAATTAGAAAATGATAATAAAAGTGGTAAGAAAAACAAAGTGACCAACCTTCATGAGGACTAGATTCTGATCTTCTAGCATCTGCTGATTCCCGTATCTGAGTGTCTGATCCAAATCACCCTCTGTATTATATTAAAACCCCACTCCTCTTCCTGCCTCTTTCTCTCTCCCAATAAAATACAAAACTGATATTTGAATAAAATCAAAGTGGCACTGACAGTGACAGCAATAACATTGATTGAGTTGTGTCCAGCATTAATGTACTGACACAACTTAGATAGACTTTGTGTGGAGGGTAAGGTAAGGTATGTTTATTTATACAGCACATTTTTACAGACACAGAGGCAATTCCAAGTGCTTTACCTCAACATTAACACACAATAGGAAGCACTTATTCTAAAATTGGAACAGAGACTGGTTTGATTTGATTCATCTGAAAAATCAATTATAGTACTAGTGTGCCATTAGAAGCTATTCAAATTGGGCTGTGTTCAAACTGATGCAACTTTTTCATGCCTTCCTTTTCTATAAATTGGTCTTTAGGCACTAAAAAGTAGAGTTTCTGCTTCACCTTGTAATCTGTCCACCACGAGATTCGTCCAAACCTTAATATTTATGATGTTTTGGCAACAATCCGAATATTTCCCACTGAAATACTTAAATCTGAGGACCTACATAACCTCCAAATGTAGATTTAGTTTTTCAAAGGTGTAAATACAATGTATAAAAGACAATAAGAGAGTCAGTTCCTTATGTTTTTTATTTATTTATCTTTTAAATGGTTCTGTACAATGTCTTAGTGTTTTTGGGGGGAAAGAGATAAAGCTGATTTGTCAGCATAGTTTTTGTAAACAAATGTAAGATTTGAAAGAGCAGAGTTTCAAATATTCAAACTATTCAACACAGTTTATAACTGGAATATCTCTGTTGTTTCTTGAATAAAAAGGGTCTAAAACAGGGGTGTCCAAACTACGGCCCGGCGGCCAAATGCGGCCCGCGGACCATTTTGAATCGGCCCTTAGCAAATTCAAAAAGTATAATGGAATATGGCCCACAAATTAAACTTGTGCTTGTCTTATATTGTACTTCTTAACTATACATGTAAACATACATTACACATTATAGTATTCATGTGTTAATAAGACCGCTTTTCAAATAAATTAAGTCAATTCAAGTTGGAAACATTTCCAAACATATCTTAGTTGATAAGAAAAAAGCCCAATAACTTATTTACATGACAACCTTGAAATACACCTTTCATATTTCCCCTTATTATATCTGAGGCTTCTGTTTTAAGGGATGAGCTGCCAACACTCACAAGAATCATTTACCTACATTTGATGGATTTTGCTAACTTATAACTGAACTTATGAGGCAATATACCTCTATAAGGGGCCCAGCCCTTCGTGTATTTTTCTGTATGTGGCCCTCAGAAAAAAGTTTGGACACCCCTGGTCTCAAATAGTGTCTGTTTCAACACGTGCAAGAACCTCTTTATGCAACTGAGGTTTGTTTAACCTGTTAAGCCCCGAGCCTGTTTTTCAGGTTTCAGGCTCGAAAATGACATGCCCAAAACAAATGACTACAACTTCACTTCTAAAAGGGTTATATGAATAATTTCTTTTATCAAAGCAAGGTTACATCTGTGAGTTGGATGTAGAAGTGTCAGAATCAATATAGATTTTTCTCAGTTAGAGTAAATTCAGATGGAACATAGTAAAAAAAGGTAAATTCTTACCTCCGCCTAAAGAAAAAACATTACTTATAGTGAAAACCACCCTTGAATGATGGGATGGTAGACTAAAAGCTTTAGGAATCCAAACTATAACATATAATAAGTACCCTGTATCAAGATTGAGGCAAAACAAGTTAAATCTGACCTTTTTAGAGAGGTTTAGCAAAAAAAAGTTCCAGGCGGAATAAGCTTTCGGCACATTTGGGTACATCTGGTTCCATCAGTGCCATTTGACCTTTTTCAGGTACCAGACTATACAAATGATGTATTACATTGAATTATCACCATAGGTATTCATTCCATCCAAAGAAAAAAAAGAAAAAGAAAAAGAATTAATTAAAAATAAAAAAGCCGCCGACGGGGGCTTTGGGGCTTAACAGGTTAACAGTTTGGCTGCTAATAGTAAAGTGATATCTTTCTTATATGGTCGTTAAATGTGCATTTTAGATAACTAACGGCCCTTTTAGAAACCAGTGATGAAATAAACATATCTAAATATATGTATACAGAAAAAGAAGGTAAAGTAAAATGTCCAATAAAAGATAAAATATTTAAATTGCACATTGTAATAAAATATATAACATTAATGCAATATATACTGTAATGTGTAGACTAATGTTAATAAGATATGAATGCTGGATTGCAGAGTTTAAAAGGGTTTGGCTGCTAATAATAAAGTGATATCTTTCTTTTACGGTCATTAAATGTGCATTTTAGATATAGCTAAAGGCTCTTATTTTAGAAACCAGTGATACAATAATAGTTTCTTAGTCAGACATGAAAGAAAACAGGGACTTTCCGTCCATATTTAAGCTCAAGACAGATAAAAACAAAGACTGACTTTGCTTCTTAACCGATCCAGCAGATGGACAGTTGACCAAATTCAAATGGAGCGAGGACAAAGCCTGCTGCGTAAACAAATCAAAGAGTCAGGAGCTGTTTTGCATCGTGTTAGTTTAATCACATCGGCAGCATCACTGTCATAAACATACAAATCAATCATGGGTAGGGTTATATGAGTTCCTGTGAATCAAAATCATCTACTACCATATATGTCTAATATACATTATTTAGATAGTATCAATATACTTGCAAAGGTATCAATGCTTATAAACTGTGCATATGAACGTAATGTTACTAATATCAAAGCCATATTTATTCTATCAGTCTTTTAACCTGTTAAGCCCTGAGCCTGTTTTTTAGGTCTCAGGATCAAAAATGACATTCCCAAAACAAATTACCATATCTTCCCTTCTAAAAGGGTTCAATTAATAATCTTTTTTCTCAAAGTAATGATAAACCTGTGAGTTGGATGTAGAAAAGTCAGAATCAATATAGATGTTTTTTATTTTAAAGAAAATTCAGATTTTACATAGTAAAAAACTGTAAATTATAGTGTCCATCCAAAAATTCTTTTTTACTTATAGTGAAAAGTTGAACCACCCTTGAATGATGGGATGGTAGACTAAAAGCTTTAGGAATCGAAAGTACAACATATAATAAGTACCCTGTATCAAGATTGATGCAAAACAAGTGGGAGTCTGATCTGCTGATGAGACAATCCTTGTCCGAAGACCCGGAGTCGTTGAAAGAGGAAACATTTACGGCCATATCTGGAAGAATTCGAATGGCAAAAATAAATAAAACTGACTGACTATCCAAAAAAAATCGTTAATCGCACCAACGAGTGGATTACTTTTGTGAAAGCAGTTATTATGGCAACACTAAATAAATCATCGGAGCGGTGGAGTGATGAGGATGTGTCGGCGCTTCTGGCGATTTACTCTGAGGACGCGAAGCGCCGCATTCAGAAGCTTCTACTGAATGCAGTTTCCGTGGTTCAGCAAAGTTAGCAGACCTGGCAAAGTCATGTCGGGACGAAGGTAAACTAAAATACATGCACTGCACTGTTTTAATCTGCACAATACTGGTCTCAGATGTACTTTTATTTGCTCAGTAGATTGAGCTAGCCATGCTAGAACTGGCTAACATAGGTCCAAGCTGGCTAACAACATCTAGCTAGCTAGCTATTCTCAGCCGTGCCCGCTATGAACACGTTTTGACTTGTGAATAAGTGTGCAATGTTCTGTATTTGCTTCACTAACTCATGGCACTAATCGTGTGTTTCAGGCGAGGTGTTTCTCTCTGGATTGGAAACTAGTTAGCTTTTCCCTCCGGTATAAAACGATAATATAACGTTAGCAATTAGCATGCTAGCTGGACATAATGCTACCTCTAACAATACATTGTAGTTGCTATAATTTCATCATTTGCAACATTCATTCTACATGTTAATGGTAAAAGCTTAAACAGTTGATTACCTGCATGCCACAAAGACTGATGTTCTAATATTTTGCACATTTAAGCAAAAATGTAATTGAAATTCAATGGGGGATGGGGGCCCCAAAACAATATTTGCAGCGGGGCCAATCACAACCTTGTTACGCCACTGGCTGGAGGAGCACCTGAAGACCGCCACCGATTTTAAAGGCACGTCAAAGAATTACATCACATTGATTTTAAGAATATGAATAATTGTTATTCGTTTGTTACATCTTCAGCTTTTTGTATTACTGTTGATTATACCATTGATCTGTGATATATATATACATATATATATACATACATATATGATATATATTATCATATATATATATATATATTATATTACATATATGTATGCAAGTATTGCTAATGCCATTGTTTTTATGTTTTTGTATACAGTCCTCAGTCTCAAATGCTTAAATTGTTTATGGAGGCATTACAATCTAAGACTGGTAAATTAACACTGAAAACTCCTGTTTTTTTTGCATTAAGTCATACTGGGATGTTTGCTGAAATTGATTGCATGTGGCACAGCCCTACTTTTTTTATTATGGTGAAGAAAGCCCTGCGCTTTGATTGGTCAACTATTGTCATGTCCCCGCCCTGCTCCCCTGGCCCTGGACGAATCAGAACGCAGAGAACAGCAAGGCTGAAGAAGGAAACAACGATCAAGGAGAAAACCATCAGCCCGAGATCAAAGACAAATGTGAGGTCATCAGGTAGATATGACATTGCAAAGCTAAGCAGCCAAACACACCCAATGCAGATGTTTCTGATTCTGACCCCTCTTTGTCCTTTCAGATTCAGGTAGGCAAGGCAAGGCAAGGCAAGGCAAGGCAAGTTTATTTATATAGCAAATTTCAACACAAGGCAATTCAAAGTGCTTTACAAAAATGGAAGACATTAAGAAAATGGCATTTAAAATCAGTCATTAAAAATAAAAGATAATAAAATAAACATTAAAAGAAAAAATACATGGATAAAAGTTACAGTGCAGTGTAAGATGTGAATAGTTCAATTAAAAGCAGCGGCAAAAAGAAAAGTCTTCAGCCTGGATTTAAAAGTAGTAAGAGTTGCAGCGGACCTGCAGGTTTCTGGGAGTTTGTTCCAGATATTTGGAGCATAATAACTGAACGCTGCTTCTCCATGTTTAGTTCTGACTCTGGGGACAGAAAGCTGACCAGTCCCTGAAGACCTGAGAGTTCTGGATGGTTCATAATTTAGCAGTAGGTCAGACATGTATTTTGGGCCTAAACCATTCAAAGCTTTATAAACCAGCAACAATATTTTGAAATCTATTCTTTGACACACAGGAAGCCAGTGTAAGGACTTCAGGACAGGAGTGATGTGATCCACTTTCTTAGTGTTAGTGAGGACTCGAGCAGCGGCGTTCTGAATTAGCTGCAGCTTTCTAATAGATGTTTTAGTGAGACCTGTAAAGACACCATTGCAGTAGTCGAGTCTACTGAAGATAAAAGCATGGACAAGTTTTTCCAAATCCTGCGGTGACATTAGTCTTTTAATCCTAGATATGTTCTTTAGGTGATAGTAGGCTGATTTAGTAACTGTTTTAATGTGACTGTTGAAACTCAGGTCAGAGTCCATGACTACACCTAGATTTCTGGCTTTATCTGTTGTTTTGAACATTGCAGACTGAAGCTCAGCGCTAACTTTTATACGTTCTACACTAGAATCATACCATTATATGAGGTTAAAATGTTAACATAGGTTCAGGAGCATGGCCACGCCTAAAACTCCGCCTCAAACCACGGCCACCCCTATTTATATCCGGCGAAAGCTTCCGGCCACCGCTTGTCTCATCTTTCAAAGATCGACAGGCGCCTTGGCTCCAAAAACCATTAGCTCAGTTTTATCTTTGTTTAATTGGAGAAAGTTCTGACACTTCCAGTCATTGATTTGTTCAATGCACTTACTCAGTGTTTGAATTGGAGCATAATCTCCTGGTGAAATTGTTATGTAAATTTGTGTGTCATCCGCATAGCTATGGTAACTTATTTAGTTGTTTTTCATTATCTGAGCCTGTGGTAGCATGTAGATGTTAAAGAGAAGAGGCCCCAAGATGGAGCCTTGAGGTACCCCACATGTCATATTTGTCAACTCAGATGTGTATTTACCTATAGAAACAAAGTTTTTTCTGTCCTTTAAGTAGGACTCAAACCAATTTAGAACTGTTGCCGAAAGTCCCACCCAGTTTTCTAGTCGGTCTAGTAATATGTTGTGGTCAACAGTGTCAAATGCAGCACTGAGATCTAATAATACTAACACTGAAGTTCTGCCACTGTCTGTGTTTAAGTGGATGTCATTGAAGACCTTTACAAGAGCAGTGTCAGTGCTGTGGTTTGGACGAAATCCTGACTGGAACACATCCAAAGAGTTATTTAAATGCAAGAAGTTACTCAACTGTTGAAATACAACTTTTTCAATGATTTTACCTAGAAATGGCAGGTTTGATATTGGCCTGTAATTGTTCATTACTGAAGCATCTAGATTATTCTTTTTTAACTGCAGTTTTCAGGGCCTCTGGAAAAATACCTGAGTGAAGAGATGTGTTTACTATATGAAGTAGATCTGAGGCCATGCAATGAAAAACATCTTTGAAAAATCCTGTTGGAATAATATCAAGGCAGCAGGAGGAGGATTTCAGAAGTTGAATAATGTCCTTAAGTTTTTATCATTAATCTGATGGAATTGTGTCATGGTGTTTGAATTGATATTAGGTGGACATAGGGACAACACATTTGCTGTACCTGAAGCAGAGGCACTGACTGCTTGTCTAATTTTCTGAATTTTGTCAGTGAAGAAGGAGGCAAAATCATTGCATGCCCTGGTGGATAGAAATTCAGATGCTACTGACACTGGGGGGTTAGTTAGTCTGTCGACGGTAGCAAACAAGGCACGTGCGTTGTTTTTGTTTTTGGTAATGATGTCAGAGAAGAAAGACTGTCGTGCGTTTTTCAATTCCAAATTATAAAGGCCAAGTCTCTCTTTATAGATTTCAAAGTGAACCTGGAGATTTGTTTTTCGCCACCTACGTTCAGCTTTTCGACACTCTCTTTTTTCTGTTCTCTCTCAGGTAGGTGACGGGATGCTCGACAACCAGATAACGCTCCACACAGGTCAGGATGTGAAAACTATTCTGTACATACCAGGCAAAACACCAAATAACGAACCAGACAGATAACATTTTGTAATTCTCCACATAGACAACATAGACGCAGAAGTTGAACCCTGAGAAACAAAGTAGCTCCATGACGACCATGTGGAAAGTGACGATGTCCGAGTGACTGTTCGTTGAGGCTGTTGAAGATGCGGAGCTCTGCTGACGCCATCGTTGGAGACCCAGATAGAGGACGAAGATGCAGAGAGGGACGAGGAGGAGGATGAAGGTGATGCCATATGAGATGAAGTGAAAGAAGCCTGGCATGACGACGTAGCACTCGATGCCAAATGTAAAGTAAGACTGAGGAAGGGACTCATTGGTGGAGGAAGAGTTAACTTCCATATCTGGAGGAGAAAAAGAGATATATTCAAGTATTTATTTCCATTTATTTGTAGGCCTAGTTAGCTTCACCCTGGTTCCCTCAGCGAAAAAAGGGAAAACATGGGAATTTTTAATTGGCTTTTGGGATATTGCAGAACATAATCTCTGTGGCGAACAATCGCTGTTTGCAAAATAATCTCCACATCTTAACTACACTTTTGTGATTTTTAAAGTGTTTAGGCAATCTCTAGAACTAAAAAGCTAACGTTAGGCTATAATAATAATAATAATAATAATAATAATAATAATAATAATAATAATAATAATAATAATAATAATAATAATAATAATAATAATAATAATAATAATACGTTTATTTATTATAGCACCTTTCACATAAATAGATTTCAAAAAGTGGTTCACAAGTAAAAAGTAAAAATTAAGACCACAGAAACATGAATACAATAACCACATGAGGCATACATTTAAGGTTAACATAAAAACAAAACACAGACCATGTGGTGTCCTGAAAGGAACAAACATAATAACAGGACACATCACACACATTTCAAATAGAAATAAAAGCCAATGTAAACAAATGTAAAGGAACTACAGCACGGTCACATGACTAAAAGCAGCTAATGTTGGGTGTGATGACGTTTAGTCGTCTCATTTAGACACTTGTGAGCAACCGCTTATTTAAAATTCAACAGTAGGGTATTTACTGATGTATTTTATGTAGTAGAATAAAAATCTCTCCAGCTTGTGTTAACCACAGACCTTATTTCAGTAACCCATCCAAAAACCATTGACAAAGGGAGCTTGGAAAGACTGAAACGACTCAAATTAGACTTACTGTAGCAGCAAACAGACAACGTGAGTGACTATCTGCAGAACATAGTCAAATATTTATCCAGAGACAGTGATTTACAAAGCTAAAAATGCTTCAAGGAAAAATAATTTGTATATTTGTTGTGAGGTTCAATATCGCTTAATCCTACATTTCCCATAATGCAACACTAATAATCTTTCACTAGATGGTACAGTAACCAGTTAAATGCCTATTGCTCTATAAATTCAAGCCGACTTTATAATGCATATTTTTGACCAAATATTTGAATTCTCAAGCCCAAACTTCCTCTAGAATCGATAAAGACATTATAACTGACATTTTGAATAAACTGACTTCTGTGTGAAATCAAATCCTATAAAAAAATGACTATGAAAACCTACTTTATAAGTTTCCTGTCTTCCTTCCTCTGTGGCGTCCCTTGTATGAACTGTTTTGCATGGTTGTGGTATTTTAATGACATATTTTTCAAACAAACCTTTGTTTCCTGTATACACAGTATGTGTGCTCTAGGTTGAACCTCTTCACCTAAGCATCACTGTCATAAACACATAAATCAAATCACGGTGGGATTTATTCTAATTCCTCTGCAATAACCCCGTAATACAAAATCATCTACTGCACCTGTACACCATAAACCAACACACTCTCACTCCCTAAGCGTCCAGGAGCGACGCTTGGTCAGGGTCCCGTGGCGTCCAGTTGTGACGCGCTGAGGCTCCTTCAGCTTCATAAACGGACGCAAAGAGCTTTCAACTGATTGCAATGTATTCCCATCGGCGTCGGTATTTGACGCTTAGGGAAGCACGGCATTCGTTTGTGTCGGAGGCTGTTAAAGGCAATGTGAGCGTCCATTCCCATTGGATAACGGAGAATTGTACACCCGGAAGTAAGTATTCCCCTTACTGTCGATTGATTTGACAGTGATATCTGCACTACTCATCAACTCAAAAACACCAGATTATCCTTGTTAATTAAACGACATTGATAGGTTTTAGTGTGTGTACAATGCTTTTGTCACGTTTTCCCCTTCAATTCTGAGAAACAAGTCGTTTTCTGTGAGTTTTGGATGGCCGAAGACATTACATTACCCACAATCCTCTGTAGCAACCATAGACTGTATAAAACAATTAAATAATACATTATTCCGAGTGTGCTTGCTTTTCTCTTTGAAAGTCATCACATAACGGCATTGTAATATACGTTTCAGCTGCGTTAAATATGACATATCTGCCGTAGTTAACTCTGCCCTGATGACAAGACTTCTAGACAAACAGGAACTGCCGCCAAAACTGAAAACTTGACGTGGATCTTAAATATATAAGCAATTAAACAACATCTTACATTTCTTTTCACACAATACATCTCCTTGCAGTATCAACACTAATTCGGCTGACTTTTATATTTGATCCAATTGGTAGATATGCTGTATTTACGCCATAACGGCGCACAGCTGATAGAAAGGGACACCTACTGGTTAAAGCACGTTATTGCATTTTATAATTGTATTATTAGATATTAATAGGACCCCTATAAAGTATATTCTTTGCTCGTCGTTATTCTCTACTAATAGTTAATTAAAGACTGTATATAATGACTATTTTGCACATCCCATTCAAGATTTCAAGATTTTCTAAGGTTTATTGACATATCATATTATACACAACTACGGTGTAGTTATGCAATGAATGAAAAACTTGGGTCGCAGGTTCCTCAACAGTGCATTACAAGACATCTATCAATAAACTCTGACCTTTTTACCTGTGCTGGACTATGGGGATTTGTTGTATATGAATGCACCTGCCCATTGCCTGAACAAGTTAGATGCCGCCTATCATAGCGCACTGAGATTTGTCACAAACTGTAAAGCACTTACACATCACCGTACCCTGTATGCCAAGGCAGGTTTGCCATCACTTACTGTACGGAGGCTCAGTCATTGGTACACGTTTATTTATAATGCTTTGTTGGGTAAACTCCCGTATTATATCTGCTCTCTGATAACACAGAGAGTTGCAAGCAGCTATTGTCTGAGATCGCATGATGTAGTATTGTTAGATGTGCCAAGAGCAAGGACTGTCTTAGGTAAGACAGCTTTTATGTGCGCAGCTCCACTTGCTTGGAATAATCTTCAGCAAGAATTGAAACTGAGCAATCTCATTCCTCTGCATGTTTTTAAAGCTAGGCTAAATGAAATGCTCGTTGATACTATGGCTACTTGTAAATGTCTATAACTATGTAAATGTATCCTGTAAATATAATGTATGATGTCCTTTATTGTTTTATGTTTCATGTGGAACCTATATGCTGCAGGTCTCCCTTGAAAAAGAGATCTATGATCTCAATGGGACCATCTGGTTAAATAAAGGTTTGAAATTAAATGAAAAATATGTGTGTACCTCCACCATTACATTGTCATATTCTGCACATTTCTTATACTATCTACATACATTTTATAAGAGTATAATACATATGTATTGTGGAGAAAACTTCTGTGTAGCAATGCATGGAGTCACCGACTCAGGAAGGAGACACGGTGAGAGCTGGAGCTTTGATGTCAAACACTGATGGGTTTATTCAGAGTATTCGGCCGGAGGATTCACATCACAAATCAAAGAGTCAGAGATTCTGACTACACGGTAGAGTTGCCACGTCAATTCTGAAGAGCCTCTCTCTATGCTAGACCTTTTAACTGGTTCACAGAGAGTAATCAACATCTCTGAAGGAGTAGACTAAACAGCTGGGAACACTGAGCCACCTGTGTCCGACACTCATGGCCTCAAAGATTTCACATCTTAGAGTCCACAAACACCGATAAAGAAGTGCCTCAGCGTTCTCACAACAATTACCCTTCGTGCCAGACAAGTTGACCGGTCACAAACTGGTGACAACAACACATATGGCACCAAGGCCTTTCCTTAAAGGAGATAACAGACGTCAGAGTAGATCATAAAACGTCACAGAGCAAAAGGTTAGATATCTAGAAGAATTATTCCTTAACATGTATAATATCAGTTAAAATAAGTGCTTAAACATAGTTAACATGGCAGGAAAGCAATATATTAGACGTTAAGTACTTTGTCAGGCTTAATATTTATCTGTAGATACAAATGTCACTGTGTGTGCTGTGTGCTCTGCATGTGTGACCATCAAAGAGGGTTTCATCCCTCCATATTCATCTTCTATACCCCCAAAGCTTTTTTCTTATTCAAAAGAAGACCTTAACCTAAGGTATTCTTTAATGTTTAAATAAAGCCTTATTAGTTTGTCTGTTTTGCACATCCTCCTATTAATATCTAATAATACAATTATAAAATGCAATAACGTGCTTTAACCAGTAGGTGTCCCTTTCTATCAGCTGTGCACCGTTATGGTGTAAATACAGCCTATCTACCAATTGGATCAAATATAAAAGTCAGCCGAATTAGTGTTGATACTGCAAGGAGACGTATTGTGTGAAAAGAAATGTAAGATGTTGTTTAATTGCTTATATATTTAAGATCCACGTCAAGTTTTCAGTTTTGGCGGCAGTTCCTGTTTGTCTAGAAGTCTTGTCATCAGGGCAGAGTTAACTACGGCAGATATGTCATATTTAACGCAGCCGAAACGTGTATTACAATGCCGTTATGTGATGACTTTCAAAAAGAAAAGCAAGCACACTCGGAATAGTGTATTATTTAATTGTTTTATACAGTCTCTGGTTGCTACAGAGGATTGTGGGTAATGTAATGTCTTCGGCCATCCAAAACTCATAGAAAACGACTTGTTTCTCAGAATTGAAGGGGAAAACGTGACAAAAGCATTGTACACACACTAAAACCTATCAATGTCGTTTAATTAACAAGGATAATCTGGTGTTTTTGAGTTGATGAGTAGTGGAGATATCACTGTCAAATCAATACAGTAAGGGGAATACTTACTTCCGGGTGTACAATTCTCCGTTATCCAATGGGAATGGACGCTCACATTGCCTTTAACAGCCTCCGACACAAACGAATGCCGTGCTTCCCTAAGCGTCAAATACCGACGCCGATGGGAATACATTGCAATCAGTTGAAAGCTCTTTGCGTCCGTTTATGAAGCTGAAGGAGCCTCGGCGCGTCACAACTGCACGCCACGGGACCCTGACCAAGCGTCGCTCCTGGACGCTTAGGGAGTGAGAGTGTGTTGCATAAACAGTATAATATATTTGCTATAAATCATTTCAATGGTATAATTATATTGAAAAAGGTATTAATATGCGTTATATATTGTGCATAATGTAACATAATAACATGCTATATTTGTTATAGCACTCTTTACTCCTCAAACCATTCAAACCCCTTTTCATTTTTTACAGAAAACTCACAATACAGCAACTTAAATTAATTCATGATGTTTTTTATATAATGTTAAAACAAACATCTACGGAAAATAATGCACTATAATTCATATATAAACAATGCAACATTATATAGCCCAGCTGAATGTGTACATGAAGTATACAAAGCAAAAAAGTCAGTATGGGACCGTGAAACCACAAGCCAACATTTACTTGTTTGTTGCATAACATCCATACAATAATAACGCCATTTCCCTAGTTATTCTAACCAAAAACGTTAACTAAATGTCATATAATCAGTTATTTTAAAGTAAACCACTGTATTTTCTTGTGTGGTGAGTCTTTTTGACCCTAACCCTAACTCCCCAATGCCAACCCTTACGAAGTCTCTGGAACTGGCGAAGACCAAACCAAAAACAGGGATTTCATGCAACTCTAAGTGAATTCATATTCTTATTTGTTGTTGTTCTTACAACAGGCTAATTTCCCTGCTCTGTGAAGAAACAGCAGAGGTAACACCAGACTGCTGGGGAGAGTGAACCAGACTTCGGCCGTAATCAAAACACAATCCTCAGGTTGGTCTGACAAATCAAATACAACCTTAACAAGACTAACAAAACACCTGACCAACAGCACTCCCAGTATGGCCACTATGGTGAAGAAAGCCCTGCGCTTTGATTGGTCAACTATCGTCCTGTCCCCGCCCTGCTCCCCTGGCCCTGGACGAATCAGAACGCAGAGAACAGAAAGGCTGAAGAAGGAAACAACGATCAAGGAGAAAATCATCAGCCCGAGATCAAAGACCATTGAGAGGTTAGGAGGTAGATATGACATTGCAAAGCTAAGCAGCCAAACACACACAATGCAGATGTTTCTGATTCTGACCCCTCTCTGTCCTTTCAGATTCAGGTAGGTGACGGGATGCACGACAGCCAGATAACGCTCCACACAGGTCAGGATGTGAAAACTATTCTGTACATACCAGGCAAAACACCAAATAACGAACCCGACAGATAACATTTTGTAATTCTCCACATAGACAGCATAGACGCAGAGATTGAACCCTAAGAAATCAAGTAGCTCCATGACGACCATGTGGAAAGTGACGATGTCCGAGTGACTGTTCGTTGAGGCTGTTGAAGACGTGGAGCTCTGCTGACGCCATCGTTGGAGACCCAGGTAGAGGACGAAGATGCAGAGAGGGACGAGGAGGAGGATGAAGGTAATGCCATATGAGATGAAGTGAAAGAAGCCTGGCATGACGACGTAGCACTCGATGCCAAATGTAAAGTAAGGCTGAGGAAGGGACTCATTGGTGGAGGAAGAGTTAACTTCCATATCTGGAGGAGAAAAAGAGATATATTCAAGTATTTATTTCCATTTATTTGTAGGCCTAGTTAGCTTCACCCTGGTTCCCTCAACGAAAAGGGAAAACATGGGAATTTTGAATTGGCTTTTGGGATATTGCAGAAAAATATTCTCTGTGGCGAACAATCGTTGTTTGCAAAATAATCTCCACATCTTAAAGGTAGGGTAGGTAAGAATGGAGAAACCAGCTCGAGTGTGCTAGAATTTGAAAGAACGCAGCCGAAAAAAATCTGCCCCTTCCTTCAGACTTCCTTACAGAGCCCCTCCTCTAACACACACGAACGCGCACATGACCAATGAGGGCACGAGATTAGTTTTTATGTATTTATTGTCAAAGCATTTCATATATTCATTGCTATCGGGATGTTAAGAGCATTCCATGTAATATAACAAAAAGCGTTTCTGAAGTGAATTACCTACCCCACCTTTAACTACACTTTTGTGATTTTTGAAGTGTTAAGGCAATCTCTTAGAAGTTAAAAGCTAACGTTAGGCTATAATAATAATAATAATAATAATAATAATAATAATAATAATAATAATAATAATAATAATAATAATAATAATAATAATAATAATAATACGTTTATTTATTATAGCACCTTTCACATAAATAGATTTTCAAAAAGTGGTTCACAAGTCAAAAGTTAAAATTAAGACCACAGAAACATGAATACAATAACCACATGAGGCATACATTTAAGGTTAACATAAAAACAAAACACAGACCACGTGGTGTCCTGAAAGGAACAAACATAATAACAGGACACATCACACACATTTCAAACAGAAATAAAAGCCAATGTAAACAAATATAAAGGAACTACAGCACGGTCACATGACTAAAAGCAGCTAATGTTGGGCGTGATGACGTTTAGTCGTCTCATTTAGACACTTGTGAGCAACCGCTTATTTAAAATTCAACAGTAGGGTATTTACCAGAGGTGGGGACTCGAGTCACATGACTTGACTCGAGTCAGACTCGAGTCGCATATTTTTTTACTTGAGACTTGCTTGACTAACATTGATAAAAGACTTGACTTGACTTTGACTTGGTATTCATGACTTGAGACTTGACTTAAGCTTGAGACAGATGACTTGAAAGGACTTGACTGTTTAAAATTAAATATTTGCGTTTGTTTTTGTAGTGAGATATTACGTTTAGTTTTTTCGAAAAACGTGATTGGGTGATTATAGCGCCGTGCGCGCAAACCTGGCAACCCACTAGACGGCAGGAGTGTCAGTTAACATGGCAGCGGCTAGTGTTACTCCAAAAATAGTGAAGTTTGGATTCAAGGATTATGTTGTCGATGACGATAATAAGAAGAGAACAGCGGTATGCAGGGTCTGCAGCATAAAGATCAGTGGCACGACCACCACAACATCCAACTTCATTCGTCACTACAAAAAAAACCCACAGAGAAAGGTGCGTGAATGTGTTGTGTTAGCTAGAAAGCTAACGTTAAGTTTAAGCTACGTTAGACTTGGTTTCAAATCGATTAAGCATTGCAAAGAGAAGACAAAACGGTAAATGAACACTAGAACCGCCAAGGGATTCATTTTGACTAACCCTGATACTGACGGGCTGTCAGGAGAGAGAGAGAGAGAGAGAGAGAGAGAGAGAGAGAGAGAGAGAGAGAGAGAGAGAGAGAGAGAGAGAGAGAGATAGAGATAGAGAGAGAGAGAGAGAGAGAGAGAGAGAGAGAGAGAGAGAGAGAGAGAGAGAGGAAAAGAGATGCCTCGTTTATTTCCCCTGTGTTATTATCAGAAGTTACTGTAAACTGTTGAATAATGTAGTTCATCTACTTTTAGTAGTTTGTTTAAATGTTTTAATTATGTTGTTTTTGTTTGTAGAAGTGCATCATTCCTTGATTTATTGTAAAAATGAATCTGAACTTTTTGATCTGTTATGATGATAAACTGAAGCAATTTCTAAATTAACCCAATTAACTGAGTTTTAAATCGTCCTACTTAGTTTATAAGGATATTATGAAGAGGAACAAATTAAATGATTTGAAAATGATATCTCTGTAGGTGCTGACGCTGTTGGCGGTTCTAGTGTTAACAGACATTTAAATTAAATATGTGTAATGGCAAATGCCATATATGATTTTCTTACCTGGAATTCTGCCTTTTTGAACAGACTTTTTGATTGAGTCCTCGCTATATTGTCTGCAGTTCTAGGGTTAATATGAATCTAATATGATTGTCATCGGTCTAAATTAGATTTCAAATGATTAACTGTGTATGTAATGAAGATCATAGTGTGGGTTCAATCCATTTTCATAACCACTGTCTTTCAACTGATTTAAATGCGGAAACTGGGCTTACTCATCAGAATTTCGTATGACTTGACTTGACTTGACTTGACCTGAGCAATGACTTGACTTGACTTGACCTGAGCAATGACTTGACTTGACTTGACTTGACCTGAGCAATGACTTGACTTGACTTGCTTGACTCTCACCACAGTGACTTGGGACTTGCTTGATACTTGTAGGTCAAGACTGGAGACTTGCTCATGACTTGCACATGTAGGACTTACTCCCACCTCTGGTATTTACTGACGTATTTTATGTAGTAGAATAAAAATCTCTCCAGCTTGTGTTAACCACAGACCTTATTTCAGTAACCCATCCAAAAACCATTGACAAACGGAGCTTGGAAAGACTGAAACGACTCAAATTAGACTTACTGTAGCAGCAAACAGACAACGTGAGTGACTATCTGCAGAACATAGTCAAATATTTATCCAGAGACAGTGATTTACAAAGCTAAAAATGCTTCAAAGAAAAATAATTCGTATATTTGTTGTGAGGTTCAATATCGCTTAATCCTACATTTCCCATAATGCAACACTAATAATCTTTCACTAGATGGTAACCAGTTAAATGCCTATTGCTCTATAAATTCAAGCCGACTTTATAATGCATATTTTTGCCCAAATATTTGAATTCTCAAGCCCAAACCTCCGCTAGAAACGCAGAAGACATTATGACGTAAGCATTTTGAGTAAACTGAAATCAAATCGTATAAAAAATGACTATGAAAACCTACCTTAAGTATAAGTTTCCTGTCTTCCTTCCTCTGTGGCGTCCCTTGTATGAGTTTATGATTTAAATATACTGCACTGGATGTATATACCTCTCTCATTCTGTGTGTGTGTCTCTCTCTTTTAAGGGTCTTTTCAAATTCAAATATGTCTAAAACAACATGTGAACAACACAGCTGCCGTCACGCGTTCCTATGGAAAACACAGAAAACAAGGAGTGTATGGCCGTGACCACATATCACATATCAACACACCTGTATGTAGGGCTTCCACGATTTGGACACACACAAACACACACACAAACACACACACACACACACACACACACACACACACACACACACACACCACACACACACACACACACACACACACACACACACACACACACACACACACACCAACACACACACACGCACACACTAAATGTGCACCAGTTTTAGTCACACATGATTTGAATGTTGTCAAGCTGATGATAAATGAAGCGTTGTTTGTTCTGTTGGAAAGTATAGAGTAGGTATGACATATTGTATTTTGTCTCTCTGTAGGGTTGCACTTCATATTCCATTAACCATCATCTGTGTATTGAGGCATGGTTTTAGCAAATTGCCTGAGTCTATGCACAATGTAATCAAAGCACTTTCAGTGCACTGCGTAGCTGTGCAATATTGTCCATTGTCGTGCATTGAATTACTCCAAAAATCAGTATTGTAAGGTGGTTTTTGCAGCATTTAAACTTTCTTTGACCATGTTAAGCATAGAGAAAAGTCAAAGGAGTTGAATGAGGTTTGTAGTCTTTCATGCCATCTGGAGGCCATTTGTATATCTCAGCACTATCCTGCAGAAGTCAGGGAATCTCTGCAGTGTGGAGCATTTGCATGGATTCAGGACTGTATGATTCAGGACTGTATGATACTTCGATTTAGTGAGTTTGTTTCTCTTGAAAACATGTTTTTCCTGCAGCTTATTTGACGTGCTTTGATTGTGACATGTTAGGAAAAGGACGTAGAAAATGCACAAACATCTAATGGGGAAGCAGTACTTTATTAGTATCCATTGTTGTTGATATTGCTCTCCATCTTCTAAAAACAAATGCTTCAGAAAATAGTGTTTTAACCTTAATTCACTTCATCCTAAAAATTGCTCTTCACGGCTTCAGCTCTCAGCTACCTTGAGTAGCTCAGCCAATAAGATCATTTCTGCCAGGGAGGCATTTTAGTAAAGCTCAAAATCTTTCCTTGTTCATTCTTACTGTTTCTTCTCACACACACACTCGCATTCTCTCCATTCTTCATCGGCATGTGTCCTCACACCTTGCGGAAATGAAAATATGGTAACTTCATTCATCTTGTGATAACAGTCCTCCTCTTCCTCCCGACTTTAAAACTCGAAGCGCGGACTCAGGCAGGATGAAAGTGTGGGAGGATGAGGATGAAGGTGTTTTTAGGACAGGAAGCTCATCAGTTTACCAGGTGTCTTTCTCTCTATTTTCTCCATTCTCTGCTTCATAATCAGTGCCTGCAGACTGGTGGCATCCATCATCGAGGTCGACATTAATCTCACTTACTCATGATTAATGTCGCCAAACCCACATCAATTAAAACAAAGTGGTATTGAAGGCAACAACATGGTATACATCAAAGATGGCAGGAGGAGAAAGACAGTAGCGTTTGTTTAAAGTAATACTACGACATGTGTACTATTTCTTTTCAAATCAAACGGCAACCTCTGGGTCTGTAAGGGTTAGCAATGAGGAAATGCCTTCAATCTGCATTCCTTCTAATATCCAGCAGGGGGCGACTCCTCCAGTTACAATATTGTATAGAAGTCTATGAGAAAATTGCCCCTACTTCTCAACTGGAAAGGTGTGTTTGTTGACCTAGATATTTGACAGTTAAACAACTTACTAAGCCAATGTGGAAGTGCCTTAAACATGCATTCTCTCTAATATCCAGCAGGGGGCAACACTTCTGGTTGCATATGGACATGAACTTGTATAGAAGTCTATGAGAAAATGAACGACTTCTCACTTGATTAATTAACTCAGTAGACATTGCTATTGTGAGTTTTTGTTCTCAATCTTTAGTTTTAAGCCTTCTTTAATAAATAATTAGGTTAATTGTGTAAATGATGGTCTGATTTAGAGTAAAATAAAGGACAAAGCAGCGTCATTCGGAGTCTCTATTAAACATACATTCATAAAGACACATCATAGCATGGATCAACATATCAGGACATGTGTTAGTACTATAAACTATAAAATTACAATTAACTTCAATAAAAAAAAACACCATGTGGATCAAATTAATGTTGACATGGGTGGTGAGTGACTCAATATCGATTTTTCGCAACATGGGAAAAATCAGGAATCTTTTAATGACATTGAAAGAAAACCACTGTACTCTTAGTAAAAACGTACATTCAGGAAAATGTTTGTGTATTGTTTTTCCTGATCGCAAAGGTATCATATCAATTGTTCTTTGATATATATAGGAAAGATCTTCCTGCAGAAGTTAATCTCCAAAAAAGAAAAAGATAACCAAATCCTGAATGAACTTCAACTGGAATTGAGGAAACAATCACACCATGAAATCACCTTTTCTCATTTATCCTCCTTTCATCAGGGTCATACTGTACTGTGTGTGTGTGTGTGTGTGTGTGTGTGTGTGTGTGTGTGTGTGTGTGTGTGTGTGTGTGTGTGTGTGTGTGTGTGTGTGTGTGTGTGTGTGTGTGTTTAAAAGAAAGACTCTGCAAGTGTCTATGTGTCGATCATCCGAAGTAAAGGGCAAGGTGACTTTTCCGTAATCCAGCAATTTGGGGTTTTGCACGCAATAACCTCACGGAGAGAACACGGGATAAAGATGGAGGACGACTGACAGAAGAGAAAAAGATCTGAAGGAGAAAGACAGGAGGAAGAGAAAGCCATTTCTAATCCTGCAGCGTTCAAAGTCTTTTATTCACCAGAGAGCAGCTTTATGGGGTTATGTAAAGACATCATGGAGTTAAGAGCCTTTTCCTTCGACCCCTGCCCTCTGCGGAAGATATGGAGCTCTGAGTGTCCCCCAGAGAAGAGATGATATATTTATAGGGGTGTTCAGAGATACAGAGATCACAACACAGGGCTGGAAGGGGTAGCAAAGCTGCAGTATGCAACTTATTCTTACTCTTACACACTTAATGCATATATAATATCCTGCTTTATATTTCAACCTGTATATTTTCTACTTTTTTAATGCTATGTTATTTCTATTTGAGATGTTTACTTTTGAATTGTTTATTTCTATAGTCTTTTAATTTCTCTAATGTCTAATGCCTTGTCTTTTTATGCTGCTGCAAAAAAATCCCAAATACGGATCAATAAAGTACATCTCATCTTATCTTATCTTTTTCTATGATAGAATAATCAAATTAAGAAGGGTTTTTAGACCTAATGTGGGTCGAATGGAGCCTAATCTTTCAAAAGTGTTTTTATTTGTTCTAAAGTGTGATCACAAAAGAGAGGTTTCAGTTGTGAAAAAATACCTAGAAGACAAAGAAAGAAACACAATCTGATTAAGGAGGAAGATGTGTTGGTTATATGGATCCAAAAGCAACATTTATTTTGCATGAAACTGCTGTTTGTGTCCCATTTGTTACGTTATTTCTGTACTCAAGTAAAGCCACTTCTGAATGTATTGTAAACCAAACTGTGATATTTTCCTAAACCAATTAAAACAGTTTTATTACATGACCAAGTTCTGTACTAAAGGGTCTAGAGCAGGGGTGTCAAACTCAAATACACAGTGGGCCAAAATAAAAAAATGGGTACTAGTCGAGGGCCGGACTGGTTCAATGTTTATTGCAAAACGTATTGAAATGAACTTATTGCACATATTAAACCTGGAACCAACAAAGCTTAAATTAAACTGCTTAAATTGATGCCTAGACTGAGGCTAGTAATTTTGTTTTGTGAGAGAGATTTAGTGTTCCTCGAGTTGATTTGAGATTGTTTGAGACTTGATAGACATGGTTTTTGCATGAGGATACCTTTCTCTTTTGGAAAGGTATCTGCAATAATCAGCAGAACACACCTGCAGTCATCTGTATTCGAGAGAAATGGATGTCTCTCTAAATTGCGTACGGTGCAGTTTTGGACAATCAGAGGAAGACAGGAGCGTGAAGTGTCAGCGTTTTGTGGAGCGAGTGGAACCCAGACTGCAGCAGACGATAACGGGCCGCTTTGGCTCGTCTCTTCCTGACAGCTGTCGCCATAATCACTGCAAACGAGATTTAATGAACTCTGAACCATCGCTGAGGAGACTCCTGGTGCTGACCCAGATCAAACTGCAGATAGAGGGATGTTCCTCTCTCCATATATACTGTTTTCTTTCTGCTTTTTAACGTTTGGTATTAGTTCTCTCTCTCTCTCTCTCTCTCTCTTTGGATTCTCCTCTACTTAATTGGGATCATTTTGATAACAAAGACATATGCAAGCCACATTATAAATATATTATGAGCATCAGAAATCAGATTAGAAACACTTAATGTATTCACAGGTGGAAAATTGGATTGCGTTAGAGTCTAAAACTCAAATTTAGAATAACATACAAATATGTATAATAACATACAGAGGTTAATTAAAAACGCTGCACATTATACTACCACATATAACAGCAAGACATGTAAAAAACAATTACTTTTTAATATATCCAGTAGTGTGTTGATATCAGTAATGACATTAATGCTAAAAATCTGATCACAGCTTGAAAGGTAGAGTATAATCCAGCAAGTATGCAGAAGTAATGCAGCTTGTGCAGAGCTGAATGATTGCCAAGGTTATATAGCATAAGGTAGTTTAGTTGGGTGAGTCCAAGTCAATTATAACTGATTACACACTTGTAGAAACATCCCACAGGGCTACACACACACACACACACACACACACACACACACACACACACACACACACACACACACACACACACACACACACACACACACACACACACACACACACACACACACATGCAGGCCTAATGTGCAGCTTGTCAGACCGGAGAGAGGATGGGTTAGTGGGTTATTTTCATGTATATCAGACCCACACCTACGACTTTTATTGATTTTTGAAATGTTTTATTTTGTTCTTATTTAGTTTTAATATTTGAATTTAAATATAGTATTATTATCATTTCTTATTTGTATTGTTTTCATTGTTATTATATTACTTGTTATGTATTTATTTCAATTATTATCATTTTTTATTTATTGCATTTTTTATTATACTTTATTGTATGCCTTTATTATTATGTATAAATTATTTTCTTGTTTAATGTTTTTTTTTAATATTATTTATAGTATATTTTTATTGTTACCCATTTGTATTTACAATATAATATTTTTATGTTGTTATCTTCCCTCGGAGGTTGAGGGGGGGAGGGGCGTCCAGTAAAACAAAATCTGTACTTTTATTATTAACACAAAATATAAATACGCTAAGAAATACAAATATTATTATGGATTAAATTAAAGACAGTAGTAATAATAATCCACTGGTTTAACATTACTATTCTGAAAAATAAGTATTTTTAGTTTTTGTACTTGAAGTATATTTAAATGCCAGATCATTTGTATATTTATTTCACCAGATTTAAGACAAAGTCAAGATGAAAAATAGGATTGTGCCGCAGCCTATGGGCATTTCTTTTTTGCACCCATGCTGCATGCATTACAATACATCATTCCACATGCAATAAACATTAACATTAACAAAAAGAAAAAGCAAGCACATCACCGGCAACATGCAAAACAAACAATGCAAATCCTCTCCTCTAAAAAGTATAAATGCAGGTATATATGCATTTATACTTTTATTTCATATTCTTCAAGTAACTGTGAAACTCATACCAGAGTGAAGTATTCATTATTTAGTGAGCATGAAAACAGTTTTCTGATTGAGCTTCATTTAGAGGTGAAGAGAGAAGGGAACAGGAGAGGTGAAGAAGGAGAGAAGGGAACAGGAGAGGAGGAGAGAGAAGGGAACAGGAGAGGAGGAGAGAGAAGGGAACAGGAGAGGAGGAGAGAGAAGGGAACAGGAGAGGTGAAGAAGGAGAGAAGGGAACAGGAGAGGTGAAGAAGGAGAGAAGGGAACAGGAGAGGTGAAGAAGGAGAGAAGGGAACAGGAGAGGTGAAGAAGGAGAGAAGGGAAAAGGAGAGGAGGAGAGAGAAGGGAACAGGAGAGGAGGAGAGAGAAGGGAACAGATCTGAAACTGAGGGAATGAATGCGTTGTAAATAATAACTGTTATCAAGCACAGGTGTAGAAAATGAGAAGTTAAGTAAGGGAGGATAGGAGGCATCTGAGCACCGACGCTAATAGATTAGCTGTCAGTTAGCATGGTGTGTGTGTGTGTGTGTGTGGTGTGTGTGTGGTGTGTGTGTGTGTGTGTGTGTGTGTGTGTGTGTGTGTGTGTGTGTGTGTGTGTGTGTGTTGTTGAGGGAAACATTAGATTTGGTTGAATGCTAATGCAGCGAAGCAGATAATAAGGCTGTCTAATGTTTCCAGTAATATCATTAATATGTGACGGTACACACACACACACACACACACACACACACACACACACACACACACACACACACACACACACACACACACACACACACACACACACACACCACACACACACACACACACACACACACACACACAGGGGAATATCTGCAGGAGGAGAAGGGATATAGAGATTTAAATAAATAGAAACTTTGTAGAAACAGCTGCAGAGGATGTAATGCAGAGTTTGACCAATAGGGAGAGATAAAGCATCAGCTTAGCTAATGTAATGATTACATATATACAAAAGGAGTGGATGTGCAATAATATGTCCTTTTCCTACCTTGTAATCACCTTATATGTCAGTTTAATGTCTGCATGTTCTGCACTGCTGGCCAATCAGGATCAAGCATGACACTTACACAAGTTTTAATTCACTAATTAGTCATTCATTCAACTTTTATGTTGTTAAAACATATCAAACATAAATATATATTCAAAATATCAGTCCTTTAATGACTTTGAACATGTCAAACATGGCAACAATGTGACTTCAATATGCATTTATGTTAAGTTTAAGTAAGAATGAAAGTGAAACACAGATATAAGTCACACACACTTCTCACTGAAGCTCATTCATTATGGAAATGCAAGTGACTTCTGCTTATATGGTAGCATACCAGCGTCAGTGTGTGTGTGTGTGTGTGTGTGTGTGTGTGTGTGTGTGTGTGTGTGTGTGTGTGTGTGTGTGTGTGTGTAGACACATGGTTAAACTCAGATTAATCTATTGCAGCCAAATGTACACACACACACACACACACACACACACACACACACACACACACACACCACCACACACACACACACGTGTCGCTTTCACCTCAACGAGCGTTTGTTCTGGAAAATGTCACACACTCTTACAGATGAACAGCTCTCATCTCGTTATTTCCTCCTCTTCTTCTTCTCTCACCTTTTTCATCAATATGCGCCTCCTTTCCTCCCTCCTTTTTTCCTTTCCTCCCTCCTTTGATTCTTTCCTTGTTTCCTTTCCATGTTTCCTTGCTTTTTTCCTCTCTTGTCTCTCTCCCCCTTTTTTCCATTCATCTCCACATGATGCTCCTGTAATTGAATCAGTGTGTCCCTTGGATACCGACTCTCTCTCTCACACACACACACACACACACACACACACACACACACACACACACACACACACACACACACACACACACACACACACACTTCCATTCATTCCCCTTGGTACAGTACATGCAGTGAATTTAGTGCATTACATTCACTGTATATTACTGTAATAAAAATATAACTTTTACTGGTATTTTTGGAGGTTTTTATCATTAAATAAGGATCAGAGTACTTTCTCCATTACTAAGTAGAAGTATGAAACAGAAAATCGAGACACTCGACCAAAGTTAAGTTAAGGAATTTCATTTTGTTGCTACAGAACAATAAAAATGCCTCACATTTAATGAAGTTCTTGTCTGATTGGCATTGGAAATATTACCATATAACTATTCATTTGATGCAAGAAAGCAAAAAAGAAGATATGTTAAAGAATTATTCTTACGTTTTTAGAGTTTCCCCTCCCTGTAGTGTGTTCTATAGGTTTTAGTGCATGTCAATGGTCTGCAAAGGCTAAAATCCCAAAGTTCCAGAACATAGTGACATCACTATGTAACACTCACGCTCCTATTGGCTAGCGCTCCAACACATTGTACGTGATAGGCTAAGGGGCGTGACATCTCTAAGCGGTTGACCAATCAACAACAGAGCCGGCCAGCTAACCAATCAGAGCAGACTGGGCTCTGGTTTCAGACAGAGGGTGAAAAGAGGTGATGTTTTTGACAAATTGCATAAAGGAGTACTTTGTCCACCATGTTTACGATGCAGTAGATACCAATACTACCCAACATTTTATGCACTTATTGCGTGTTTTTCATGGTAAAATATGATAACTATAACTGTGAATTAAATGCAGAGGAGTAGAAAGCAGATTCCCCCTGAAATGCAGAAAGACATAGCATATATATATTTTTGAAAGAAAGTGAGATTTGGTGGTGGTTTTGTTGCAGCTTTAAAAAAGAAATTGTGTGGATATTTAGCATTGTAAGAATATTTCTAACACCTGTAGCTTCAGGTCTGTGTTTTCTAAGGAGAGAGAGTGAGAAAGAGAGAGAGCATAAGGAGGCGTGAGAAGGAGGAACTCTCGCGAGATGTGGAGACAGACAGACACGGAGTGAGCAGAGATCTCAGAGTGAGAATCCTCCGCACATGAGGTGCGCGACACCCCGGGGAGAGGGGGACTAACCTTACATTTGGAGCAAACGCAGTTTTATTTTTATTTTTTTCTATGCACACGGAGAGAGACAGTCTCCCTTTGAAGGTAAGAGACATCAAACACTTCTTTAAAGCCTCTAAATCCGCATCAAACGGCGCAAATTAACACCTGTAAGCATCCGTAATTGATTAATTAAGTCCAACTGTAGCCTTTAAAATGTGACACCGCTGCCTGTCATGTTCGGACCGCTTTACACATGAGATACACCTCCGCCATAATGTAGAATATCAGTTTTAACAGCCGTGTTGCAGCTGGCGGAAGCACATTTGGTGACTTTGGTGCGCATTTTCTCTGCTGTACCTCCATCAGTGGGTTTATTCCTGTCAGAAACACTGATTCTGCCTCCCACTGACTCTATTACACCTCCGTATCACCAACATGCTGATCAGATGTTTACCCAGAATCCCTCTCTGATTTCTGGGTGTTTGGATGTGATTTCAGTGAGTGTATTTTAATGATGCTGCAGGTTGTGTGTTGCTGCAGAGAAAAGCTGATGCTTTGGGTGACTGGTGGGTGGTTTATGTATCTGACTCTATTGACTAACGCTGCTCAGAGAGAGAGAGGGGGGTGTGTGTGTGTGTGTGTGTGTGTGTGTGTGTGTGTGTGTGTGTGTGTGTGTGTGGGTGTGTGTGTGTGGTGTGTGTGTGTGTGTGTGTGTGTAGGTGTGTGTGTGTGTGTGTGTGTGTGTGTGTGTGTGTGTGTGTGTGTGTGTGTGTGTGTGTGTGTGTGTGTGTGTGTGTGTGTGTGTGTGTGTGTGTGTGTGTGTGTGTGTGTGTGTGTGTGTGTGTGTGTGTGTGTGTGTGTGTGTGTGTGTGTGTCGTCCATGACATGGAGGTTGTGCAGGTTTTTCTATGCGCGTACACGTTCTCTGTGTTTACATTTAAACCTGTGCGTGTGCACGAATAAGAAAAGGAAGAAACACACACACTAAAAACGAGAATGAATAAACGAGAAAGAGAGTGTGTGTGTGTTGCATATTAACCCCTCTCTTCACCTAAATTAAAAGTAAAGCCTCCCCTCTCTAAATGTCGGGCCGCCAAACATTAGGTTTCTACTGCTGCGACACACACACACACACACACACACACACACACACACACACACACACACACACAGGTCCACGATATGAGCATCCAGCAGGAGATGAGCAATAATTGCATCTTGAGATTGTATTAGTTATAAAACAGCGGCACGTCAGCAGTTTTCAATTCGGTTTCTTTCCTGCTTTTGTGAAAGACAGTGAAATAATGTATATCCTGCTAATCATCAGGAGTAATTACAAAGATAATAGTTGCACAATCATCATTTATTATCGTGAAGGCAATGCAGTTCAGGCCTTGGTTATTCTTTTTGGGTTGCAGTAATAATTTGATCAATTTAAACTGAATCAGCAACATTTTGTCAGTCCTTTCTTCAGGCAAACGCACCAAAATGTCCTGCTTCTTGCTTCTGAAATGTGACATGCTTCAGTTTCTCTCCTTCATGCTTTAATACACATAATACAGTTGAGTTTTGCATGTTGATCGAGCATAACAAGCACTTCACGTTGGGCTGTTTGAGCTTGTGTTTGGCAGTTTTTTACTATTTTCTTGCACTATTTATGCAACTTGTTTAGAACACGTTAATAGATCTGCAGATAATAACTTGACGCAGTAGCATTTATCAACAAAATATAACAACTCTGTTTCCAAGCCATTGCAAACAAAAAACATGTTGTTTTCAGCCGTGTTTCTGAGCTCTGTTGTCACACTGCGTACAGGACGTTCCTAATTCTACTAGTCAAAGTGACCTGCTTCCTCAGAGGCCTTTGTTTGTGCATTATTGATAAGTAGTTATTTTGCAACCTGACAAAAAACGTATATCATGGGTTAGGGTATTTCCGCCCGGCAACACGTAGCTTGGCTCCCAGGGTTTGATCATCGACCTGAAGCCCCCCTTTTTTCTACTGTATGTAGTGGGAGATATCTCTTTGGAGATACAATAATATCGTGTTTGTGATCTCTTTCCATCTTTTGCTTTGCCTATAGGCAGAACAAATGCGTATTCAGGCGACTTGTGACTCAACTCTACTTTAGACATTTCCCCAGCACTGCTCGTTGAAGCAGATCGTGTTTCATACATTCTTCGTACTCCAATAAATGCTTCCTGTTGAGGTTGTGTTACCTCCTCGGGCTACAATTTTTAAATTCGACAACATTTGCAATAAATGTTTGTTTGTCAGATTTTTTCAATCGGAAAAACCTCCAAACGACAGACCTCCTCTACTACGTTCTTCTTGTGCGTCATATCTCCATCTCCTTCTCTCTCTCTTCAGCGTCCATCTTTACATTCAGCTTCACATGTTATGCTACTGCTACTACGCTTGGCGCTGTACCCAGCATGCGTTTCAGTGAGTGATACGAGTCCCCTTCGCCACTTTTTCAACGGTATTTCGGTTTATGTAAAATACATCACGGTAAAAAGTTCACGGTACTCGGTATGAAGCGGTATACCTCCCAGCACGACTGTCTTGTCAACACAAAATAGAATTGAAATGAATTATAATGTTAAACTGTTATACACACATAGCTTAACTTGGACTGTATGTTGATGCATGCTTTGAATTTGAATTCAAATGGTTGGTGTGATATATTTAATGTTTTGAGTCAAGACAAAATAGTCTGGCATAAACCATCTTATCATAATGTGTTTTTAAGCATGGTCCTTGTCTAATAATGACGAATAGCGGTTCAGGTCTGTGGACGTAGTTGTTGAGTTTTTTGACAAATTGAGAATGATTAAGCAAACATTTTAAAGTAATTTTCAAGCCAAAACACATGTGAGGATTTGCTGGTATTTCTGCTTTCTGCTTTTATAATGGAATATGTTTGAGTTTTTGGAGTTTGAGTTTTTGGAGACGTCAAATTTGGCTCTGTGAACTTGGTAGGCACTTCTTAGACTAATTTATGGCTCTATTCATGAGAGATCGTTGGTAGATCTTGAGAAAATCAACAGTCGACTTCTCTGCAAAACATCCTTTGAGAAAAATACAATCTAACACATCGACTCCTCTCCAAGGACTGATGATCCACCTCTGTTTTCATGGACTCTGAACATGATAAACTGTCAGTATCTCCGTGTTTCTCCGCTCTGATGTTTGTCCTGATGGTGTTGATTGCGTAACGGATCACACTTCAGTGATCCCCGTCTCTTCCTCATCCCACCGCTCCTCTGCAGCTGCACAGATGGATGCCAACCTGACTCAAAACACGTCTTCTCGTTCCTAAAGCCACTAAATCCTTTATTCCATCATGCAAAAACAATGCTATACGACATCCTTTAAGCTCATAACACAGAGCAGAAACAGACAAAAAAAATATGAAACTGGAGCTTTTTGAGACAGATTTCTAGCATGACTGTTTGTTTAAAGATGGATTTAGGAGCAGACAGTGGATCAGCTCTGTGACATATGGGAGAATAACAGATTTAAAGTGGTCTCTAGTGTCACCTGTGTGTGTTTCAGGATGAGAAATGTCACTACAGAGATTATGAGGAGTGTTGCTCGCTTTATCTCTGCACCAGTTAACTTTATATCAGCAGATTCCCTTCATCTGAGGAATAAAAACATGGAATACAAGCACCTGGAGCCTAGTGTCTCTACTTTAAAGAGTCCCCTCCTGCTGATGTTCAGGTGTATATCAGTATGTAGCGTCTCTACTTTAAAGAGTCCCCTCCTGCTGATGTTCAGGTGTATATCAGTATGTAGTGTCTCTACTTTAAAGAGTCCCCTCCTGCTGATGTTCAGGTGTATATCAGTATGTAGTGTCTCTACTTTAAAGAGTCCCCTCCTGCTGATGTTCAGGTGTATATCAGTATGTAGTGTCTCTACTTTAAAGAGTCCCCTCCTGCTGATGTTCAGGTGTATATCAGTATGTAGTGTCTCTACTTTAAAGAGTCCCCTCCTGCTGATGTTCAGGTGTATATCAGTATGTAGTGTCTCTACTTTAAAGAGTCCTCTCCTGCTGATGTTCAGGTGTATATCAGTATGTAGTGTCTCTACTTTAAAGAGTCCTCTCCTGCTGATGTTCAGGTGTATATCAGTATGTAGCGTCTCTACTTTAAAGAGTCCTCTCCTGCTGATGTTCAGGTGTATATCAGTATGTAGCGTCTCTACTTTAAAGAGTCCCCTCCTGCTGATGTTCAGGTGTATATCAGTATGTCGTGTCTCTACTTTAAAGAGTCCTCTCCTGCTGATGTTCAGGTGTATATCAGTATGTAGCGTCTCTACTTTAAAGAGTCCCCTCCTGCTGATGTTCAGGTGTATATCAGTATGTCGTGTCTCTACTTTAAAGAGTCCTCTTCTGCTGATATTCAGGTGTATATCAGTATGTCGTGTCTCTACTTTAAAGAGTCCTCTCCTGCTGATGTTCAGGTGTATATCAGTATGTAGTGTCTCTACTTTAAAGAGTCCTCTCCTGCTGATGTTCAGGTGTATATCAGTATGTAGTGTCTCTACTTTAAAGAGTCCTCTCCTGCTGATGTTCAGGTGTATATCAGTATGTAGTGTCTCTACTTTAAAGAGTCCTCTCCTGCTGATGTTCAGGTGTATATCAGTATGTAGTGTCTCTACTTTAAAGAGTCCTCTCCTGCTGATGTTCAGGTGTATATCAGCATGTAGTGTCTCTACTTTAAAGAGTCCTCTCCTGCTGATGTTCAGGTGTATATCAGCATGTAGTGTCTCTACTTTAAAGAGTCCTCTCCTGCTGATGTTCAGGTGTATATCAGTATGTAGTGTCTCTACTTTAAAGAGTCCTCTCCTGCTGAGAGAGCTAGCCAATAGGAGCGTTAGTGATGTCACTATGTTAAGTAAGGAGTCCAATGGAGGCGTTTCATTCTTTTCTATAAAACATGCTAATACTTTTACTTGAGTTGCATTATCGGGATTCTTTAAATCATTTAAAGTCATTTTTTAAAATTACTTTCAGTTCTGCGTTATTGTTTGTTTTGCTCCGAGTTATTCCTCGACAGTTTGCTCCTTTTGTGTCCTCTAAATATTGTTTAAAACACTAACACATTTCGGCCCAAATGTCTATCGTCCTTCAGTTTCCGCTCCATTGCACACGTTATCACTCTGATGGTGATTCCTCCGTAGTGTGCATCTGGTTAGGAGCACTCTTTAAAGTCAAATCCTTTATTTTGCTGTTTTCGGATTCTGCTCGTCTCTGACCTGAGTGGGTGAGGACTGTTTCTACACCATCCTCCCTCCCTCCCTCCCTCCTCTTCCTCTCCCTTCCTCCTCCACAGTAGACGGATGGAGAGGTTGTGATGGTTTTGTGCCGCAGAGTGAATCGCTCTTCATCTTCTTCCTCTATTAAATTTGATCTTTTTTTTTTACCAGTTTTCTCCCTTTTTCCGTCATCGCTTCTTCCACCTTGCCTCCTCTCCTCTTCTCTGTTTTCCTTTGTCATCTCCTTCCTTCTTTCCTTGATTTCCTTCTTTCTTTCTTCCATTCCTTCTTTCCTCTCCTCCTTTTGACCTCACCTTGTCTCCCCTCCTTACCTCCTTACCTTCAGTCTTCTTTAATCTTCCCCTTTCCTCATCCCTTCCTCCCTTCCTCCCTATCCTCCTTGCCCCCTCTTGTTTCATTCCTTTATCCTCACCTCCTCTTCCCTCTGACTCTTTCATTTGTATTTATTATGTTCCTTCCTCCTAATCTCTAATCTCTCATCTCGTCTTTTCTCTCACGCATCCTTCATCTCCTTCTCTCTCCTTGTTCCTCCTCTCATAACATCTCCCCTTCCTCACTCTCTTTTCCTTTCCTTTCCTCACCTCTTCTTCCCTCCTTCTCTCTAACAACCCCACACATCTTCCCTCTTCTCCTCCTCTTACTCTTGTTTGATCTCCTTATTCCGACCTCCAATTTGGTTTCCTTACCTCATCTTTCCTGTTCTTTCACCTTTCCTTGTTTCCTCCTCCTTCGTCCCTTCTTTCCTCATCTCCTTTTTGTTACCTCTTGCTTCGCTGTATCTCTCGTCTCCTCTCGTCTCCTCTGCTATGATATGACGATGTCATGATGACCCACACACGCACACGCACACACACACACACACACACAGATGGGTACTTTATATTCATATATGCGAGCGCACATGCGAGCTTGAACACTGACACACACACAGAACTGAGACGCGTTGTAGGTCCATGATAAGAACTGCACGTTCATTACCACACACACACACACACACACACACACACACACACACACACACACTCTGAGTTATTGTTTGTTGGCGCAATAAGCAGTAGGTTTATTGATCACAGAGTTACGTCACTGATCTCACACACACACACACATGCACACACACACACTGGTAGTGATGTACATATTCACAGCTGTAGTTATCGAATAAACTGGGCAAGTTATACCGCCAAGGGGAGTTTAAGTGTCTCTACTGGGACATGTCTCCATGATTTAATGTTCAAAAAGCTCTTTATTTTATAATAAAGACTTCAATGTCTTCACGGCGACCTCACCGCTTCATCACAGACGTCCACTACCTCCATTTACAGGAATGAAACCCACCGTGGTGTCGTCAAACCCATGAACACATCCACGTCACCTCCATAAAGGAACATTTGCGATCAATACGAGACAGAACTCTGTTATTGTGGGGAAACGTTGGCTCATTCATGTCGGCACAGGAAGTCCTGCGGTCACAGAAGGAAAGCTGCAGCTGCTGTTCGGTTGTTATTCACGTCTTTATCGAAAGGCAGCAAATCATTCAGATTATCGTTTTATCCCAGGATCAGAATGAGATCAAGATGGCTGCTCCTCTCGTGATTTACAGAACATTATTGTCTGCAGACTGAAGAGCCTGAACAGCTTCCTGATGAAATGTTTAATTAGCTAATGTTTCCAGGCAACCAGCACACACACACGGCTCTGGTGGGATGCATCACTGGACGCAGATGAGAGGGCATCGTGTCTGCAATATAACGGCGACAATATCACGATCAGAAATAACGAGGAAATGGTTTATTGGGATTATTCTGCAGGTTTTTCAAAATTACAGATGGAGCATCTTATTTCAGACTCCAGCTTACTGCTTCCTGCCTACTACCAGCCAGTTACCTGCCTAAGACCTGCCAAAGACCAGTATCTGGGAATGTCAAGATTTGATTCCCGATGTTTCAGGGATTGATCATTTCTGCATTATAATTCTCATTATCATTGAGAAATATAGTAAAATATAGTATGTTATTGTACTACTTCATTATGTGTAGGTATTCCTTATGAATATGATAACAAAAAAAAAATAAAAAATAACGCAAATATGTTATTTATTTTTGTGTAAATACTTTTTCTGTTGTATTTTCTAACTATAGTTTATAAATACACAGCTTTTTTTCGTTCTTGCAATCATGAGATCATGTTTTTAGACATTATGGGATGGAAGTAGGAGTTCTTTCTGTGATTTCTGGGGAAATATCAGCAGTAAATATGTTGGCTGTCTAAATCTTTTTAACTTTGAATGGATTTCAGATAAGTCAGTGCACTGACCCGTAAAATGAGACCACCTCACAATAAATTAGAACAGTCAAGACATGATGCACACACACACACACACACACACACACACACACACACACACACACACAGACGCAGGTTCATGTAGTTTATGACCTGAAGACGTTTCTTCATCGAGCGTCTGCAGGTGAATACATTTTGTCGATACTCTTCCTCCTCCTCCTCCTCCCGTGTTTGTTGCACAGATTTCTGTGTGTGTGTGTGTGTGTGTGTGTGTGTGTGTGTGTGTGTGTGTGGTGTGTGTGTGTGTGTGTGTGTGTGTGTGTGTGTGTGTGTGTGTGGGTGTGTGTGTGTGTGTGTGTGTGTGTGTGTGTGTGGGTGTGTGTGTGTGTGTGGTGTGTGTGTGTGTGTGTGTGTGGTGTGTGTGGTGTGTGTGTTGTGTGTGTGTGTGTGTGTGTGTGTGTGTGTGTTGTGTGTGTGTGGTGTGTGTGTGTGTGTGTGTGTGGTGTGTGTGTGTGTGTGTGTGTGTGTGTGTGTGTGTGTGTGTGTGTGTGTGTGTGTGTGTGTGTGTGTGTGTGTGTGTGTGTGTGTGTGTGTGTGTGTTGTGTGTGTGTGTGTGTGTGGGTGTGTGTGTTCCGTACTTGTGCACAGGCTTGTTAGTATTCAAAGGGTGCATCTGTGTGTGTGTTCATGCAGGACACACGCAGGAATAATGTCACAGCGTTTCCCCGTCATCATGTATCACGGGGCGGACACAGATCCTGACATCGGCTCATTGTTTGTTAGTTATTGCACTTAATTTAAGTGATTTTGTATGGTTGTTGTTTCTTAGGTTTTAAGGTGAATTCTCTGAATCAGATTGTGACGTTGTGCTTTGCTTATGTGCGTCTGTTTACATTTTTGTTATGAATACTTCCACACAAACTGCAAACATGATGCATGAAAAGATGCCTTTAGTTGCATCAAATCGTGCAGATAAATTCACTCCTTTTAACCTAAATCACAGTTAGTTAGGATATCAAATCAAATCAAATCAAGGTTTATTTATAAAGCACATTTAAAAGCGATTTTTGGTCGGGCCAAAGTGCTGTACATGTAATAACTACAATCACATAAGAACACATTTCTATAATCACAATAAAAGACAATAAATTACAACAGATATTTAAAAAGAAAACACAGGGAAAAGTCAGGAGTCGTGCTCCGCTCTGACTAGAAGGCCAGGGAGAAGAAGTGTGTCTTAAGAGTAGATTTAAAAACCCCTAGGGTCTAGGCCGACCTCACATGGAGGGGCAGAGTGTTCCAGAGCCTCGGGCCAGCTGCTGCGAAGGCTCGGTGCCCTCGGGTTTTTGAGCCTGGTCTGGGCACTATCAGCAACAGCTGGTCAGCAGACCTTAAAGCTCTGGCTGGGGTGTAGCGCTGGAGGAGTTCAGCTATATAGGCCGGAGCCAGCCCATTTAGTGCTTTAAAAACAAATTTAAGGAGTTTAAAATCAATTCTGAACCGAACTGGAAGCCAGTGTAGTGAGGCCAGAATTGGGGTGATGTGGTCACTCTTTTGTGGCCAGTGAGTAGACGTGCAGCTGCGTTCTGGACTAGCTGCAGGCGTTTAATTGACGCCTGGTCCATACCCACGTACAGAGCGTTGCAGTAGTCCAACCTCGAGTAACAAAAGGCGTTAATAACCCTTTCCAGGTCCTCAAACGATAATAACGACTTAGTCTTGGCCAATAGTCGTATTTTAAAAAAGCAGGTTTTGACTACGCTGCTGACCTGCTTATCGAATTTAAAAGCGCTATTGAAGGTCACTTCAAGGTTCGTGACAGAGGGGAGGATATTATTTTTGAGGGAGCCCAGAATATCAACCTGGGAGGCTAGAGGTTGGGGTCCAAAAAAGATAACCTCAGTCTTGTTCTCATTGAGATTGAGGAAATTTTGGCTCAGCCAGGATTTGACCTCTGCTAAACAGTCCATCAATAGCTGTAATGAGTTAACATTTCAATTGAGTGGCAGATAGATCTGTACATCGTCGGCGTAGCAGTGGAAGGGGATGTTGTGTTTTGTGAGAATTGAACCTAGGGGCAGTATGTACAGTAGAAAAAGGATGGGGCCCAGAATCGAGCCTTGGGGAACCCCACAGGTAAGAGGGGCTTTAGCAGAGGAGAAGGCACCTAGCCGCACGGAGAAGCTACGGTTGGTCAGGATAAGCTTTCTACTCGCAGGGATTTCTAAACTTGTGCCTCTATTGTCTTCATGTTTATCTCCATCTGTTGGCTTCCTCTCACGCTGGTCTCCCAGCTGTGTGCTTCACTCTTTAGTGTCCCCTGGTCTCCCAGCTGTGTGCGTCACTCTTTAGTGTCCCCTTGTCTCCCAGCTGTGTGCGTCACTCTTTAGTGTCCCCTGGTCTCCCAGCTGTGTGCGTCACTCTTTAGTGTCCCCTGGTCTCCCAGCTGTGTGCGTCACTCTTTAGTGTCCCCTGGTCTCCCAGCTGTGTGCGACACTCTTTAGTGTCCCCTGGTCTCCCAGCTGTGTGCGACACTCTTTAGTGTCCCCTGGTCTCCCAGCTGTGTGCGTCACTCTTTAGTGTCCCCTGGTCTCCCAGCTGTGTGCGTCACTCTTTAGTGTCCCCTGGTCTCCCAGCTGTGTGCGTCACTCTTTAGTGTCCCCTGGTCTCCCAGCTGTGTGCGTCACTCTTTAGTGTCCCCTGGTCTCCCAGCTGTGTGCGTCACTCTTTAGTGTCCCCTGGTCTCCCAGCTGTGTGCGACACTCTTTAGTGTCCCCTGGTCTCCCAGCTGTGTGCGTCACTCTTTAGTGTCCTCTGGTCTCCCAGCTGTGTGCGTCACTCTTTAGTGTCCCCTGGTCTCCCAGCTGTGTGCGTCACTCTTTAGTGTCCCCTGGTCTCCCAGCTGTGTGCGTCACTCTTTAGTGTCCCCTGGTCTCCCAGCTGTGTGCGTCACTCTTTAGTTTCCCCTGGTCTCCCAGCTGTGTGCGTCACTCTTTAGTGTCCCCTGTTCTCCAAGCTGTGTGCGTCACTCTTTAGTGTCCTCTGGTCTCCCAGCTGTGTGCGTCAGTCTTTAGTGTCCCCTGGTCTCCCAGCTGTGTGCGTCACTCTTTAGTGTCCCCTGGTCTCCCAGCTGTGTGCGACACTCTTTAGTGTCCCCTGGTCTCCCAGCTGTGTGCGTCACTCTTTAGTGTCCCCTGGTCTCCCAGCTGTGTGTGTCACTCTTTAGTGTCCCCTGGTCTCCCAGCTGTGTGCGTCACTCTTTAGTGTCCCCTGGTCTCCCAGCTGTGTGCGTCACTCTTTAGTGTCCCTGGTCTCCCAGCTGTGTGCGTCACTCTTTAGTGTCCCCTGGTCTCCCAGCTGTGTGCGACACTCTTTAGTGTCCCCTGGTCTCCCAGCTGTGTGGGACACTCTTTAGTGTCCCCTGTTCTCCCAGCTGTGTGCGTCACTCTTTAGTGTCCCCTGGTCTCCCAGCTGTGTGCGACACTCTTTAGTGTCCCCTGGTCTCCCAGCTGTGTGCGTCACTCTTTAGTGTCCCCTGGTCTCCCAGCTGTGTGCGTCACTCTTTAGTGTCCCCTGGTCTCCCAGCTGTGTGTGTCACTCTTTAGTGTCCCCTGGTCTCCCAGCTGTGTGCGTCACTCTTAGTGTCCCCTGGTCTCCCAGCTGTGTGTGTCACTCTTTAGTGTCCCCTGGTCTCCCAGCTGTGTGTGTCACTCTTTAGTGTCCCCTGGTCTCCCAGCTGTGTGCGTCACTCTTTAGTGTCCCCTGGTCTCCCAGCTGTGTGCGTCACTCTTTAGTGTCCCCTGGTCTCCCAGATGTGTGCGTCACTCTTTAGTGTCCCCTGGTCTCCGCATGTTTCCTCAAGTTGCTGAATGTTTTCTAAATGCTGCAGGTGTTGTCAAGTTGCTAAAGATGTTTCTCCATGAGTTTCGGCACATTTGGGTTTTTATATTTGTATCGTTTCTGACGCTGCAGCTTGTTGTGGGCGGTTGTAGTGTGTCGGCCACCGTAGAGAAGAGGCTTTATACAGAATGTACAATTATATTTAAGAATAGGAACCAAACGTTATAGCTGCTACCTTGTTTTTTTACATTCTGATGTTAGCATTCAGCTAACAGCACACAAGACAAATGTGATGCCCGCAGTGTAAACAGACTTTGGGACAAACTGCAACTTTATGCTTCACTATTGGTGAAATATTTGTAAGAAAAGCCTCCATGCAGGAGTGAGTTTCTGTGAGTTTCTGTGTGTTTCTGTGTGTTTCTGTGAGTTTCTGTGATTTTCTGTGTATTTCTGTTTCTGTGTGTTTCTGTGTGTTTCTGTGTGCTTCTGTTTCTGTGTGTTTCTGTGTGTTTCTTTGTGTTTCTGTGTGTTTCTGTGTGCTTCTGTTTCTGTGTGTTTCTGTGTGCTTCTGTGTGTTTCTGTGTGCTTCTGTGTGTTTCCGTGTGTTTCCGTGTGTTTCCGTGTGTTTCTGTGTGCAGCATTTCCTCCTCACTGCAGTGAGTTTTTGTTGCTAATCAGACGATGCAGAGTGAGTGATTTCCTGAGGAAAGCTTTCCCTCGGAGGAACAGAAACAGACAGTAACCCAATAATAAAAGCACATTCCCCCACACTAAGTGCACACACTTGTATTGACATGCTTTAAAGCAATCCATTACTTGACAAAGACAAACCAGCGGCAGCACAATGAGTGTCTGCTTGCTGAAATAAAGCAATTTATTTTAGAGTTAATGCGCAGGAAACGCACTCATCCACGAACAATGAGAGCAGGGACTTTACAGAAACACACCAATTACTCTCAGGCACAATGGACTGGACTTCATGTGTGCAGCAGAATACCACTTTTCATTACTGATGTAAATGACAACTTTGTGGTTCACTTTATTGACATTTTCAAATTATAAATTGCAGAAAACACAAACAAATATCTGTAAATATTCCCGACCCAATAGCAACGCAAAGCCTTTACCCCAAAATACCTTAATAACTTACATTGAATAGAGATTTTGGACCCTTTTCTACTGATAGCTGGATAGTTTTTAATCTGAAAATGCTGCGTCTACATGCTCCTACATGTCCAAACTGCAATAAAAAACAGCTGAATCTCTTATGTAAACTATTTTTGTCAGGGAACAATAATGAAGTAAATGACAGCCAATCTGGTCCAATTGACAACTTTTCAAATGAAAAATGACAGAAAACACCTTAAAAATGTCAATAAATTACGACAGGGTGAGAAATGAAGGCTGTGTAGTTGGTCAATGTTGAGCCAATTGTTTTATTGTGTATTGTTCATTACAGTACAGTGCACAATATGGGTTTTCCTATTTTTCTTTTGCTTAAGAGATGTGTAAAAACAGTAAAAGGGGAAATGACACTACCTGCAGTGAAATCATGTAGTTTGAATGTCCCTGAAGATATAATATGATAAAGCGGTCTCAGGTGTTTTTAACGTGACGTATGTCCTCTTCAGAGCGCTGTGTGTGTCAGACTGACCTTGAAGTAACCTCCTCTCTGTTTCACATTAACCTGCTGCCCTGCTCAGAGACTCACAGATGAGCACATCCTTCAGGGAATATTTCTTGATTCTCTGGAGCTTTACAGTACAAGTACATTTAATAGTTGTTTAAGTAATTTAAGCAAAAACTCTGCACGTTTTTGGGCTTGAAAATGTGAGAATTGTTCTTCTTCTTGTAGATTTTATTTATAGTTGTTTTTGTAGTTCTTATTGTTGTAGTTCTTCCTCTTGTAGTTCTTATTCTTGTAGTTCTCCTTGTAGTTCTTATTCTTGTAGTTCTTGTTCTTGTAGTTCTCCTTGTAGTTCTTATTCTTGTAGTTCTTATTCTTGTAGTTCTTCCTCTTGTAGTTCTTGTTCTTGTAGTTCTTATTCTTGTAGTTTTTATTCTTGTAGTTCTTATTCTTGTAGTTCTCCTTGTAGTTCTTATTCTTGTAGTTCTCCTTGTAGTTCTTATTCTTGTAGTTCTTCCTCTTGTAGTTCTTGTTCTTGTAGTTCTTGTTCTTGTAGTTCTTATTATTGTAGTTCTTATTATTGTAGTTCTCCTTGTAGTTCTTATTATTGCAGTTTGTATTCTGGTAGTTCTCCTTGTAGTTCTCCTTGTAGTTCTTATTCTTGTAGTTCTCCTTGTAGTTCTTATTATTGTAGTTCTCCTTGTAGTTCTTGTTCTTGTAGTTCTTATTCTTGTTGTAGTTCTTCTTCTTGTTCTCCATCTTCTCCTCCTAGTTGTATTCTTTCTTCTTCTTGTAGTTCCACTCCTACTAAAGATGAATGTTGTGGTGGATTCAAGTGTTAAGTGTGTAAAGTGTATTATCTTTACTGTAGTAATGTCATGTGTTTATGAGTATAACATCTGGTCAAACAGAGTATATACTTCATTGATGTTTTCAGCACCATGGACAGCCACTTTGAGAGCCTGTAAGCTCTTGTCAAATATTAAGGTTTACACTTGAAATATTGTCTGAATGGGGGACCCACTGAATATTTGGCACATTTTCTTGATAAATGACACTAGTTTGAATAATTGTCTGTGAGTTTTTTGCACAATAATTTCACCTCATTGAAGTGCCAGTGTAAAGAGGCTGAGTGTGAATTATTTGAACTAGCAGTAACACAACAGAAACGTTTGAGTTTGATTTAAATTATTTGGTAAATCTCCCCGAAAAGTCTCACCATTCATGTCTCTGTCTGTCACATTGTCTCTTCTTCTTCTCACCTCTGGTGTGTGTGTGTGTGTGTGTGTGTGTGTGTGTGTGTGTGTGTGTGTGTGTGTGTGTGTGTGTGTGTGTGTGTGTGTGTGTGTGTGTGTGTGTGTGTGTGTGTGTGTGTGTGTGTGTGTGTGTGTGTGTGTGTGTGTGTGTGTGTGTGGTGTGTGTGTGTGTGTGTGTGTGTGTGTGTGTGTGTGTGTGTGTGTGTGTGTGTGTGTGTGTGTGTGTGTGTGGTGTGTGTGTGTGTGTGTGTGTGTGTGTGTGTGTGTGTGTGTGTGTGTGTGTGTGTGTGTGTGTGTGTGTGTGTGTGTGTGTGTGTGTGTGTGTGTGTGTGTGTGTGTGTGTGTGTGTGTGTGTGTGTGTGTGTGTCACTTCCTGTCTCCCTCGCTGTATATCTCCCGCCTGTCTCCTCTGCTCTCCCCTCCTGGCCGACCGCAGCATGCAAATAGGATTACAAATTAACACTCAGTGTGTTTCTGTCTGTGTGTGAGAGAGAGGGAGGATGTGCTGCTGCAGTCATTGTTGTTCACCTTATTTAACGGTGTGTGGCACAGTCTTTTAGCAGCGGATTTTAGCAGCAGCACAGCGACGCGTCTCTCTACTTTCTCTCATGACCTCACCACTTTTTAGCTTCCATTGTCATTCATTTAAATAACTACTTTAAACATGTTTTTTTTGTGTTTTTCTTGTCTGACAAAAATGAATAAATGAAGAGTTGATTGTTCTTTAATGCACTGTCAAACACATGTTTATTTCATGGTTCCTCTCACACGAGTAGATCTCAGCTGACAATAAAAGCATGCAGACATGCACACGGTGGTACATGCAGCTTTTCTTATAGTTTCCATGAATTAGATGTGACTTTAAGTGCTTTTCAGTCAACTTATCTCATCTTCCTCTCCACATGCACACTCACTTCAACCTTCACTTCCTGCAGAGCCTTTCAAAAGTCTCTTAGAACAAAGTAAACTTCCATTGGACTAAACGTCACCACCGCTAAGCTAAAGGTGGCTAATGTTGGGCTATAAAGGAACTACAGCACGGTCACATGACTTCACGTCACCACCGCTAAGCTAAAGCAGGCTAATGTTGGGCTATAAAGGAACTACAGCTCGGTCACATGACTTCGCGTCACCACCGCTAAGCTAAAGCAGGCTAATGTTGGGCTATAAAGGAACTACAGCACGGTCACATGACTTCACGTCACCACCGCTAAGCTAAAGGTGGCTAATGTTGGGCTATAAAGGAACTACAGCACGGTCACATGACTTCACGTCACCACCGCTAAGCTAAAGGTGGCTAATGTTGGGCTATAAAGGAACTACAGCACGGTCACATGACTTCACGTCGCCACCGCTAAGCTAAAGGTGGCTAATGTTGGGCTATAAAGGAACTACAAGCACGGTCACATGACTTCACGTCACCACCGCTAAGCTAAAGGAGGCTAATGTTGGGCTATAAAGGAACTACAGCACGGTCACATGACTTCACGTCACCACCGCTAAGCTAAAGGCGGCTAATGTTGGGCTATAAAGGAACTACAGCTCGGTCACATGACTTCGCGTCACCACCGCTAAGCTAAAGCAGGCTAATGTTGGGCTATAAAGGAACTACAGCACGGTCACATGACTTCACGTCGCCACCGCTAAGCTAAAGGTGGCTAATGTTGGGCTATAAAGGAACTACAGCACGGTCACATGACTTCACGTCGCCACCGCTAAGCTAAAGGTTGCTAATGTTGGGCTATAAAGGAACTACAGCACGGTCACATGACTTCACGTCACCAACGCTAAGCTAAAGGTGGCTAATGTTGGGCTATAAAGGAACTACAACACGGTCACATGACTTCACGTCACCATCGCTAAGCTAAAGGTGGCTAACGTTGGGCCTGATGACACATTTATGGCGCTTTTCCACTGCAGGGCCTTGCGCGGCTTAGTACGTTATGGCTAGGCCTCGTTAGGCCTTGGTAGGCCAGGCTCACTTTATGCTGCGTTTCCATTACAGTTTAGGAACTGGGGTAGTAACTATAGTAACGCAGTGTAGGCGGACCCGTGACGTCATCTTCAATGCGAACCACAAAACCAACATCAGCCGTTAGCTGTTAGCACTCAGAGCTCACAGCTCCTCATATCTGTTCAGAAACTAGACACAAGTTAAACAAGTACAAACCACAGACTGCCTGTGTCATGGCGAATACAGTCGCTGGTTTATTTATGTCTGTAGGCCGTTGTTGTGAGTGTGGACGGTTGGAGCATATACAACGTTAGCTTAGCCGATCTCCATTCAGAAAACACGCATTTTAATGCAGACTTGTCAAAGCATTAATTCATGGTTTTTACTAACCGGTATCAGTATGTTGTTACTTCGGCATCATTTTGAAACGTGTATTACAATTAAATCACGGTCAAATATGTTCATCTTGTTACGTCACTAGTTTAGCATATTCAGCCCGGTTGTTGGCCCGGAAAGAACCTCGATTTTGGAGAGCCAGAAAACTGTGAAAAAGTACCCGCTAGCCAAAACTACGCCTAGTGGAAACGCAACCAAAAACGGGCCGGGCACGGCACGGCACGCTTAAACCGCGCTCCGCGCTGTAATGGAAATGCGCCATTAGTCGTCTCATTTCGACACTTATTATAGATTGCTTTCCTGCAGTCGGAACGTTTCTCCTCATCTTAAAGGCCCTGACACACCAGGCAGTCACCAGAGAACTCGCCGACACCCAACACCGACAGTTCCATCGACGAGTTCTCCTGCGTCTTGGCCGTGTGTCGCACTGGAAATCACCGCAAAGACTTCAGCCGAGCACGTACGAACTGCGCATGCGTGAGTGGCAATAACTCTCCTTACCAGCAGGCGGCGGTAGTGTGTATTCGTCATTCAAAATAGGCAACAACCGGAAGACAAAGAAGAAGAACAGACTGATATAAACAAACAAATAGCGTGTGCGTTCCATTTTCAGTCTCGTCCATCGAAAACATGTTTTAGAATATAAAAATACATGAATGATGAAATGAGCACATAAAGTGCAGACATACTATCAAATCACAGTTAATAGACCTGCATCTGATGATCGCAGTGTTCTGGCGGGTGTGTAGTTTATTGAGTCAGCAATGTAATAATGGCCACTTCTTGCTAAATTTACGATGAGATGAAAAACCGGACTTGACCAAACAAATCACGGAGCTCTCAGCAGAGGACAGCCGGGGACGCTCCCGCCGATATCAGAGATGTCCCTGCTATGTGTGGGAGGTAAGAGAGGACATTTAAGGGCTATGTTTGATGTCTTTAAGTATCACCTGCTGGGGTTTAGCTGCTGTCCTGTGCTTTAAATCGTTTGTTTACGTCCCTCACTTCCGTTTCGCTTCTCATTTGCTAGCTGAACAGCTGATCAGAGTGGTTTCTTGGCCCGATAGCTTGTGTCCAACACCCGGCCGATTCAACATGTTGAATCGGCCGGGTGTCGACCGTGAAAGGCCAAATAAGGCGTGTCACAGCCGAGGGTTCGGGACACACCAAATTTACTTTGGGCGACAAGGAACCCGTTGTCGCCAAACAACGCAAGACGGCCGATATCGGCCTGGTGTGTAGGGGCCTTTAGAGGGATCGTCAGCTCAGCAGGGGGTCCTGGCTCACTGACAGGTGTTAACAGCTGCTTTACATCTCATTCATTTAGGCGCCGTTTACACGAGGAGAAAACTGCTTGGATCTGCATAGTTTCTCGTGCGTATAGCCCTATTATTTACACGAGGCCGATAGAAACTGACCCCACAAACAATAACGGGTCCCAAGGTGGATAGATTTGCAAACGAAACGCTCTGGGGGGTCAACCGAGCCCGTGTAATCACCTCGATACGAATATTTCCTGAAAAAATAACGATAGCCCCACCTCTCCCTCTCCCCACCTCTCCCTCTCCCCACCTCTCCCCACCTCTCCTGCTCACTGCTGTAGCAACTATCAAAAATAGCTGTGTTAATTAAACGCACAAGGGGTTCTTGAATGAAATAATATTATAAAAGGCAAACCAGAATTGTTAACGCCCAATATACTCCTTAAACAAAATAAACAGAGTCAGATTTCATGCATTGATCCATTATATTGACAAAGGAGGATCTCACCCGGTGTTTGTAGAGAATATCTCTCTCTTTCTGAGCCGTCCTCTCCACGGAGTTGTTTTCTTTCGTGTTTCTTGGTCGGGATGCAATATCCACAGATTGGTTTCTTTCAGTTTCTTTCAGTTTCAGTTTCAGTTTCGGGGCTTAAACAGAAGGGTAGCCATGGCAACATTGCAGCGGGGCTGCTTGGTTGCTCTTCTTCGCGGCTTTTGGTGTATTTTGGCGGAAGTTACAGCGCCACTTACAGTCCCAGCATATGTACTACAGCGTTTCCAGCGGCCTCGTTTAAACAGACACGTTAAATGAAACAAATGCATGTGAACGGAAGACTTTTTTGAATACGCATACTGTGCATAAACGCAAACGGTCCCGTGTGAGCGGGGCCTTAGTGACAAACACACACACACACACACACACTGTAAGTGAGGTCCTTTTAGAGGCAGAAATCATGTTTTTTTCATCTGTTTTCTTATTGTAATGAATTGGGTCCTGCATGGTGAGACTCTGCTGCTTCTTGTGGGAGATTGATCAAACAATTGCAATACCTTACCGACATATCTCATGTTTTTTTGTTCCAATTTGGTTAATAAGTGTTATTTTTTATGATCTTTTTAACTTCTAGGTCAAATAATTCACCCTCCTTTCAATGACACTGTGTGGAAATATTTAAGCATCTATTCACTGTAGAGGTTAAACTATTGTGTAAAAGATCAGGCAAATGTGCAAAATACTTACTGCCTTCATCTTCAAGACATTACTTTAAGTGTAAACCCTAAAATCTGAGCTCAACATTAGCTGCAAAATTCATTACCATAGTGTTATTTTTTACGTTTTCTTCAATTTGAATCCGCCGCACATCTGGTGTTTACGTCTCCGCTCACAGAGGAACGTCTCTCTTCAGATTCAATTATCCGAACCTCCATTGATCCCTGCACAATAACTGGGCTGTTGTGGGCGCGCCGGTAATAGGATTGAGGAAGGAAAAGCAGTCTAAAGCACTCAAACAGAACAGAAAATAATCAATACAGAGGAGAGAGTCGTTTCTGCGCAGCGAAATGCAAAGAACTGCGGAAAACAATGACGGAGAGTTCCTCAAACCTGCGCTCGGATATCATGTTTAACTCTCCAGATATATCCATGTGCAGCAGATACATTCAATTATTGACCTCCCCTGTTGATCCTTTACTGTCCTCAGACATCGCTTAGGTTGATCTGATTATAAAACAACATGAAAACAATAGAAGATGGTGGAAAAAAGAGGGAGTTTGCACAATTTCTATGGATTTTATGGAGGTTTTTTCGGAGTGCTTTATGAGAAATGGGAATGTTCTCTTAAATTGGTCATTATTTTAGATTTACAGTGTATTTAACATTTTATAGACGACCAGGTAATTAATTATTAATGTTTAAATTATTCATTTCCTCACAGAGTCGCTGCAGGTTACAATCATTATGCGGCTAAATTGGATTTACACTGCCTGCAGAATTAGTGTGTGTGTGTGTGTGTGTGTGTGTGTGTGTGTGTGTGTGTGTGTGTGTGTGTGTGTGTGTGTGTGTGTGTGTGTGTGTGTGTGTGTGTGTGTGTGTGTGTGTGTGTGGTGTGTGTGTGTGTGTGTGTGTGTGTGTGTGTGTGTGTGTGTGTGTGTGTGTGTGTGTGTGTGTGTGTGTGTGTGTGTGTGTGTGTGTGTGTGTGTGTGTGTGTGTGTGTGTGTGTGTGTGTGTGTGTGTGTGTGTGTGTGTGTGTGTGTGTGTGTGTGTGTGTGTGTGTGTGTGTGTGTGTGTGTGTGTGTGTGTGTGTGTGTGTGTCAGTTCACAGTGAAGAGCAGCAGCCTTTTATTCAAGGACGTTACTACACTCAGCGGCTTTTGAAAAAGGAAGTCATTCCTCTGATATCAAACTGTGGAGTCAAACCACTTCACCTTGAAAAGAAAAATAGCAGCAGCCTTTTGATTAAGTAAAAAAGAAATATATATATATAAATTGATCTTAAAAAGACTCAGTTTCCCTTTGTTTTTGCCTCTCAAACAGCGTGAGTTTGACATTATATTGATGATGTTTGTGGTTACACCTCATTATGAGCGTCTGCTCTCTTTTATAGTTATTGTGCGTCAGACGAAAAGCGTTCAATCGTAAAGGAGTTGCAGCTGTCTTTTAATGTGCTATTGATTTTCCTCTCGCTTAAATTAAATGTCAGAGCTCTGATGGACTGTGATGAGCAGCTGCTAACTGCTGCAGACGTTCCATAAAACATGTGATAAAAACAGAACTCAAACTGCAGCTTTAAAGAGGATATATCATGCTGATGTTCAGGTGTATATCAGTATGTCGTGTCTCTACTATAAAGAGTCCCCTCCTGCTGATGTTCAGGTGTATATCAGTATGTAGTGTCTCTACTTTAAAGAGTCCTCTCCTGCTGATGTTCAGGTGTATATCAGTATGTAGTGTCTCTACTTTAAAGAGTCCTCTCCTGCTGATGTTCAGGTGTATATCAGTATGTCGTGTCTCTACTATAAAGAGTCCTCTCCTGCTGATGTTCAGGTGTATATCAGTATGTAGTGTCTCTACTTTAAAGAGTCCTCTCCTGCTGATGTTCAGGTGTATATCAGTATGTAGTGTCTCTACTTTAAAGAGTCCTCTCCTGCTGATGTTCAGGTGTATATCAGTATGTAGTGTCTCTACTTTAAAGAGTCCTCTCCTGCTGATGTTCAGGTGTATATCAGTATGTATTGTCTCTACTTTAAAGAGTCCTCTCCTGCTGATGTTCAGGTGTGTATCAGTATGTAGAGTCTCTACTTTAAAGAGTCCTCTGATGTTCAGGTGTATATCAGTATGTATTGTCTCTACTTTAAAGAGTCCTCTCCTGCTGATGTTCAGGTGTATATCAGTATGTAGAGTCTTTACTTTAAAGAGTCCTCTCCTGCTGATGTTCAGGTGTATATCAGTATGTAGAGTCTTTACTTTAAAGAGTCCTCTCCTGCTGATGTTCAGGTGTATATCAGTATGTATTGTCTCTACTTTAAAGAGTCCTCTCCTGCTGATGTTCAGGTGTATATCAGTATGTAGAGTCTTTACTTTAAAGAGTCCTCTCCTGCTGATGTTCAGGTGTATATCAGTATGTATTGTCTCTACTTTAAAGAGTCCTCTCCTGCTGATGTTCAGGTGTATATCAGTATGTCGTGTCTCTACTATAAAGAGTCCCCTCCTGCTGATGTTCAGGTGTATATCAGTATGTAGTGTCTCTACTTTAAAGAGTCCTCTCCTGCTGATGTTCAGGTGTATATCAGTATGTATTGTCTCTACTTTAAAGAGTCCTCTCCTGCTGATGTTCAGGTGTGTATCAGTATGTAGTGTCTCTACTTTAAAGAGTCCTCTCCTGCTGATGTTCAGGTGTATATCAGTATGTAGAGTCTTTACTTTAAAGAGTCCTCTCCTGCTGATGTTCAGGTGTATATCAGTATGTAGAGTCTTTACTTTAAAGAGTCCTCTCCTGCTGATGTTCAGGTGTATATCAGTATGTATTGTCTCTACTTTAAAGAGTCCTCTCCTGCTGATGTTCAGGTGTATATCAGTATGTAGTGCCTCTACTTTAAAGAGTCCTCTCCTGCTGATGTTCAGGTGTATATCAGTATGTAGAGTCTTTACTTTAAAGAGTCCTCTCCTGCTGATGTTCAGGTGTATATCAGTATGTATTGTCTCTACTTTAAAGAGTCCTCTCCTGCTGATGTTCAGGTGTATATCAGTATGTAGAGTCTCTACTTTAAAGAGTCCTCTCCTGCTGATGTTCAGGTGTATATCAGTATGTATTGTCTCTACTTTAAAGAGTCCTCTCCAGCTGATGTTCAGGTGTGTATCAGTATGTAGTGCCTCTACTTTAAAGAGTCCTCTCCTGCTGATGTTCAGGTGTATATCAGTATGTAGTGTCTCTACTTTAAAGAGTCCTCTCCTGCTGATGTTCAGGTGTATATCAGTATGTAGTGTATCTACTTTAAAGAGTCCTCTCCTGCTGATGTTCAGGTGTATATCAGTATGTAGTGTCTCTACTTTAAAGAGTCCTCTCCTGCTGATGTTCAGGTTTATATCAGTATGTAGTGTATCTACTTTAAAGAGTCCTCTCCTGCTGATGTTCAGGTGTATATCAGTATGTAGTGTCTCTACTTTAAAGAGTTCTCTCCTGCTGATGTTCAGGTGTATATCAGTATGTAGTGCCTCTACTTTAAAGAGTCCTCTCCTGCTGATGTTCAGGTGTATATCAGTATGTAGTGTCTCTACTTTAAAGAGTCCTCTCCTGCTGATGTTCAGGTGTATATCAGTATGTAGTGTCTCTACTTTAAAGAGTCCTCTCCTGCTGATGTTCAGGTGTATATCAGTATGTAGTGTCTCTACTTTAAAGAGTCCTCTCCAGCTGATGTTCAGGTGTGTATCAGTATGTAGAGTCTCTACTTTAAAGAGTCCTCTCCTGCTGATGTTCAGGTGTATATCAGTATGTAGTGTCTCTACTTTAAAGAGTCCTCTCCTGCTGGTGTTTAGGTGTATATCAGTATGTAGAGTCTTTACTTTAAAGAGTCCTCTCCTGCTGATGTTCAGGTGTATATCAGAAACATCCTGATTCTTTCTACTCTGAATTAGCGCAGGTTTAAAACCTTCCTCCTCACATTAAATATGTATAAATATGACTTTTTATTGACATATTGCAGTAAAAGGATGTTAATGCAGCGAGATGTGATGATGCAGCAGTGTGTGTTCTCTCCCTCCCTACTGTATGGAACCGAAATTAACCAAATGTAGTTAAGGTATAAAACGTCACATTACCCAATACAGAATGTATTTATAAATAAATGAAAAAACATTTTTTAAAAAGCATACAAAGTGAAATAGAAATCCTTACATTTTCATTGGTTTTAAATTAAAAAAACAATAAAACTGTTATTTTAAAAACGGTTGGCTCGATGAGTATCCAGCATATAATCTGTTGTGTTTATAGAATAGTTATAGTTACTTAAGCTGTAAAATAAATGCATTAAAGTCAAAAAATATATTCATTTATTGTCAATTAATTGGAAATGTTACTTAAGTAAGTAAGGTATAATAGTACAAAATAAGTGAAAGTATGAAATGTAGAAGTACCCGATGCAGAATAATCTAAAATATATATTTTTTAAATTAAATAAAAAAGAAAATTACCTTGATTTTAAAAGATGCCACATTTAATCTTTTTTTTATTTGTACGTATTCATTAATTTTATTTATATTTTATAACTTTTTAATGTTTTATGCAAAGTAACTAAAGCTTAAAAAATATGAAATTAGGTAAAAATATCCCCTTGAATTGTACTGGAACAGACATATACTGTAAAGTGCCTTAAGGCTGAAATACTCATGTAAAGTGCCTTAAATATGCACTTAAGCACAGTTACTAGAGTAAATGTACTTAGTTACAGTCCTCAGAGTGTGTGATGCATAATTCAGAGCGGCATTGTGCAGTTTCTCCCGGCTATATTTAAACCGCTTTGTGTCGAATTATTAATATGCAGAAGAAGACGGAGCGTCGTGGATCCTCTGCATGCTCCGAGTCACCGTTATTACAGCTTATCTGCACAATAGCATTACATAAAGTAGGTGTGTGTGCACGTACTGATGCTCCGATACTGTATCACATTATTGTGATGAGCACCTCAGGAGGAAATGAGATTTGTGTACACACACACACACACACACACAAACACACACACACTCGGACACACACACATACACACACACCCACACACGCTGAGGTTGAGTGAAAGCAGGAGATGGTTTTATGTTTTCCACAGATCATATTTATTTAAGCCTCGGGGGAACAGTTAGAGGAACAAGAGGTCAAGTAATCTCCGTTATCCTCTCAGGAAATGTCTGAGAAGATTCTGCTCTCTGCTCGGATCTACTTTAAATGACTTTATTAAACCAACATTTGACAAAAAAAAAATAATAATAATAGTGCAATTAAACTTTTCAAGGTGCAAGGTAAAATCGTTTTAGAAAAAAATGAAATAGGTAAAAAGTAAAAATAAGTATAATTGAATACGCTGTACTAGGGCTGTGCGATTATGGCAAAAATTATAATCACGATTATTTGGGTCAATAATTGATATCACGATTATTAAATACGATTATTCATTGACTTTGAAAAAATCTATTTATTGAACTTTAAAACAAATACAAATAATAATTTGAACAGTATCTTTTTAACTGTTGATTTCCCTGAACGTATGATAAATGATACATTTAAATAAATAATATCAAAATAATAAATACCAATAAACAAGATCAACAAATATTTTGGAGGGCACTTCCCCAAGCTACTAAACATATATAAATATGATAAATACAAATAAATGAGACTAAAATAAATTAGATAAAATATGTCACAACCTAGCAAAGCAAAATAATTGTTTTTTTCGATTATGTTGTTTTCGTAATTGTGGCAGGCCAAAATCGTAATTGCGATTAAAATACGATTAATTGCACAGCCCTACGCGGTACGCTTTTCCGTAATGTTTCACAGCACTTACAAACATAGCGTCCCAGTCTTTAGTCCGTGTCGGGTAAATGTCACACATGTTGATCCCCTCCAGCGGCCTCATGTCTGACACTGAGCTCGAGACCCTGAACGCAGCATCTGAGATGTAAACGCTGCGGTTCTGCAGGAGGGAAAAAAACGCGCAAGAAAGAACCGCAGAGGAGATCGATACACACACACACACACACACACACACACACACACACACACACACACACACACACAGATTCCTTCACATACCCTCTGTTTCCTCATCTAGTGCTTCATCACTCTAACTACTCATTGACCTATGCAACACGACTGTGTGTGTGTGTGTGTGTGTGTGTGTGTGTGTGTGTGTGTGTGTGTGTGTGTGTGTGTGTGTGTGTGTGTGTGTGTGTGTGTGTGTGTGTGTGTGTGTGTGTGTGTGTGTGTGTGTGTGTGTGTGTGTGTGTGTGTGTGTGTGTGTGTGTGTGTGTGTGTGTGTGTGTGTGTGTGTGTGTGTGTGTGTGTGTGTGTGTGTGTGTGTGTGTGTGTGTGTGTGTGTGTGTGTGTGTGTGTGTGTGTGTGTGTGTGTGTGTTTCTGCTGCTGCATATCTGTACACACATTACACTGTGTTTGTTTTTGTGTTCTTTGTGTACCAAGGTGTGTGTGTGTCTTTACGCCCCAGGGGGGATCCATGGTGTGTTCGGAGGGTGTGTGTGACTGATGGATGCCCCCCCGAAGACACTACAGAAACACATTAACTCTGATTAGATCACATGACCAGCGAGGAAGAGGAGGAATTTCTCATTCTTAATGCACGCTTTAATATTCATGCTTCTGTGAATATACACACACTCGAGCACTGCAGAGAAGAGGAGTGTGTGTGTGTTTGTGAGAGAGATGGATCAGAGTGAAGCACACGGGGGAAGTGACATTTGTCATTGAAGACGGGCACATAAGTGTGTGTTTCTTATATGCTGAAAAATGTGTGTGAGAGTTTTGCTATTTTTCGCTATATGCCCCAACGGCTGTGTGGAAACGTTAGAGCTGTGTGTGTGTGTGCGTGTGTGTGTGTGTGTGTGTTTGTGTGTGGTTATGTGATCTATCGCTGCGAGTGAATATTTGGATGGTTTATTTCTGTTTGTGTTTATGTTTCAGCATCAGTAGTTTATCTAAATAGTGTGTGTGCGTGTGTGTGTGTAATATTCTTTGTTTGCATTAGTGTGTACATGGGAAATATAGATAACTGCCGGGGGGTCTGGACGTCCTCTTTTTATAAAATAAAAATATAATAAAATAAAATATATATAGAGAAATTGAATTAAAATAATAATCAATAAGTATTATTATTTATTTATAATGATATTAATGCGCAAAAACAAATAAAAATAATACTTATATATAAAATACAATTTATTATAACAGAAAGAAAACCAAAATACTATTTAATAATAATGAATATTTATTATACTATAAAACATGTCCGTGTTGTTGTCTCTCCTCACGTCAGACCTGAGGTCAGATCTAAAGCAGAGGTTTGGTTTCTCCTTTGTGAGAAAACTCATCGATAGAAAAGCTCACGCCGTCCTGCAGACCCTCGTCTCCTCCTCACTTTAACTCAATCTGCTCCCGTCTCATTTCCTCTTTTGATGTCGCAGAGCAGCGATGATGCAACGTCCTGCAGCTCCTCTTGGCCCTGCGGCTGCAGAAAACACAGTCGTGGATCTGACGTTAGATTTCACTTTATAAATGTGTGTGTCACGCTGAAGCAGTGTGTGTGTTGCAGAGACGATCAGTCAGGACAAGAGAGGGTATTTCTCACTCTGGACATTTCGCTGAAGGCTCTGAAGGCTGTGGAGATGAATTATTACTCGTTCTTTGATCAGAGAGCTTTTGCTTTTGTCCAATTTCACACTGTTTACGATTCTATCCCTTAAAGCAGTGTTTTTAGCGAGTCGTTTTGCACAGTTGGAAGATCTGTTGGTAACATTCAACAAAACAATCGGACTTCAAGCGAGATTTTAAATGTCTGCTGGTGTGCAGACTTTCAGAAACAGTCAAACTGAGCGATTACCTCTCAAGTTATCCAAATACAAATCCACTTGTCCTATATCCATGTTTGGTTGCTAGTCTGTAAATAGGACCGCTCATATCACGTACAATGTGTTTGAGCGCTAGCCAATAGGAGCGCGAGTGTTACAAAGTGATGTCACTATATTACAGAAGTAAGTCCAAAGGAGGTGTTTCAGGCAGTCCTCCAAACAAAACATTACATTGTATTTGTAACTGCACAAACAAACATTCTCTTTCATCCCATGAGTTCAATGTAGGCGCTAACGTGATTATCTTTGATTGTAACATTAAAAAAGACACGTTTTAGAAGGACAGAAACCTCGTGCACGTACATGTTGTGGAACATTTATATTAAAGGGGACCTATCATGCAAAATGCACTTTTGTACGTCTTTTCTACATGCATATGTGTCCCCGGTGTTCCAGGGAACTCACCAAGAGTCAGAAAACACAACCCTCTCTATTTTCCTCCATACCCAAATCTCTAAAAAAGGGGCTGCAACGGATCTGATAAAAACTGATCCAGATTTGAACACTGTCCTGACGTCAGGACGGTGGCGCTACGGCTATTGGGCCAACTCCACCAATCAGGAGGAGACAGCCACGGCCATTGCCGTTCAAAAGCGCTGGAGACGCTGTAGTACATATGCCAGGCCAGTAGGTGGTGCTGTTCTCACTGAATCAGCCCTTGCTAAAACAGAGCTAGAAATTGTCAAATTGAGCGAAATGAGGCATGGCTAAAATGCATGATCTGTTTGGTATTTTGAAAAAGAAAAAGTATAAATATGCCTTCTATAGGTATGGTCCTACACTATATTATTCAAATATAGCATGATAGGTCCACTTTAAATATCCTTCCCTAAAACCCTTATAACTCCTTCCTTGGATAAACAATAACACTGTCTTCATTTTATATATCAAATATACTTCAGGGATAAACTTCAGATAGGAGTTAGTCAAACTATATCACAATCATATCCTCATTATTGTACTTTGAAGATGAGTTCAATGAGGATGTTAAGTATGAGAAAGACTTATATTTGTTCATGAAAGCTTCACAAATTTAGAAAACTTAGTAAAGACGTTCCCTTCTTCTTCTCTTGCTCTCTTGTCGCGTCCTCCGCCATTTCTCCGTCTGATTGTCTGTCAGTTTGACTCGCGCTGATCAAAGCTTTCATCACACTTCCCACAGCAACAGCTCCTCAAGTGTTTTGCTGCTTTCTGCGAGGAAGATGGACTCTGTCTCGTCTTCATGTCTCACTCTCTTCTTCTTCCTCTCTGAATATTCTGACTTGTTTTTCCTCTCAGACTCGCTGATATATATTCACGGCTCTTATTAAGGACTGTTTTTCACATCCTCCATCTGTCTGCTGTTTTTTCATCTCAACCTCTCGCTGCCTGTCCGCTCCGTCTCACTTGCTTTTTTGCGTTTCAATTCAAATCTTGTTTATTTCCTCTTCTAACAAAGATTTTATTATTTCATTTCAGACTGTCAATCAAGTGTTAATTTAGATTTTCCATATTTAGAAAAATCAGCAGGAGAGGACTCTTTAAAGTAGAGACACTACATACTGATATACACCTGAACATCAGCAGGAGAGAACTCTTTAAAGTAGAGACACTACATACTGATATACACCTGAACATCAGCAGGAGAGGACTCTTTAAAGTAGAGACACTACATACTGATATACACCTGAACATCAGCAGGAGAGGACTCTTTAAAGTAGAGACACTACATACTGATATACACCTGAACATCAGCAGGAGAGGACTCTTTAAAGTAGAGACACTACATACTGATATACACCTGAACATCAGCAGGAGAGGACTCTTTAAAGTAGAGACACTACATACTGATATACACCTGAACATCAGCAGGAGAGGACTCTTTAAAGTAGAGACACTACATACTGATATACACCTGAACATCAGCAGGAGAGGACTCTTTAAAGTAGAGACACTACATACTGATATACACCTGAACATCAGCAGGAGAGGACTCTTTAAAGTAGAGACACTACATACTGATATACACCTGAACATCAGCAGGAGAGGACTCTTTAAAGTAGAGACACTACATACTGATATACACCTAAACATCAGCAGGAGAGGACTCTTTAAAGTAGAGACACTACATACTGATATACACCTGAACATCAGCAGGAGAGGACTCTTTAAAGTAGAGACACTACATACTGATATACACCTGAACATCAGCAGGAGAGGACTCTTTAAAGTAGAGACACTACATACTGATATACACCTGAACATCAGCAGGAGAGGACTCTTTAAAGTAGAAACACTACATACTGATATATTCTAGTTTGTCATCGACATCTCTTCCCTCTGAGTCGTTTGTCGATCAGGATTGAATGTCTTGTCGTCTGTAATGATCTCTGCAGGGCTAATAGCTACTTAATGGACGGAGAAGGAAAGCCGATTCACTTGTGCAAAGCAAAGGAAGAGATTTGAATTTCAAATCCCACTTCATTAAAAGTTACTTAGGCATCCAGGTATGATAAACAAGCAGCTGTAACAGAAACGGTGTCATGATTTTAGGAGTTGTACGGATATTATGCAGAAAAAGTCTAATTCCTTCATTTTCGTGATTTATTCCGACATTTTCTCTCTTATTATTCTGCTTCTTCCATCTTTATGTTTCACACTCAATTATCTCCTTATTTCACTTGCTAATAATCCCAAACGCACACATTATTAGTGTCAATCTGTTGTTCCATAATTAGAAATCGTCTTCTGCAACTGTGTGTGTGTGTGTGTGTGTGTGTGTGTGTGTGTGTGTGTGTGTGTGTGTGTGTGTGTGTGTGTGTGTGTGTGTGTGTGTGTGTGTGTGTGTGTGTGTGTGTGTGTGTGTGTGTGTGTGTGTGTGTGTGTGTGTGTGTGTGGTGTGTGTGTGTGTGTGTGTGTGTGTGTGTGTGTGTGTGTGTGTGTGTGTGTGTGTGTGTGTGTGTGTGTGTGTGTGTGTGTGTGTGTGTGTGTGTGTGTGTGTGTGTGTGTGTGTGTGTGTGTGTGTGTGTGTGTGTGTGTGTGTGTGTGTGTGTGTGTGTGTGTGTGTGTGTGTGTGTGTGTGTGTGTGTGTGTGTGTGTGTGTGTGTGTGTGTACTCAGCTGCATCAGATCAAAGGGAGCCGTCTGCCTGCTGTCTTCCTGGCTAATTAACCCCACACACACACACACACACACACACACACACACACACACACACACACAGGTTATGTAGAGGGACACTAATTAGCCAGAGGCCTGTTTCTTCATAGACACTTGCCTGTACGTGTGTGTGTGTTCACAGTCATAACAGCGCACGTTCTGTATATATCAGAGACCTGTAATATATTGTTGACAAAGAGAATAATAGGGTGTCTTTAAAGAGGCCCTACTTGTGTCATATAGGGCTCTTTTAAAATAACTGAGAGGACCTTGCCTGACTGTATTCTCTGACCTTGAAGCTAAACATAAATCTTTTTACGCAATTTGAAAACATGATGGATGTTTGACATCTGGAGAAGGAGCTAATTATTCTCAGACAAAGAATTGAAAACAGGACGTTTCATAAAAACATGATTAATGTGGTTTTGCTGCGCTGCGTTAATGTCCTCACTCCTGTGTTTGCTTTGAGTCATCATGTGGATCTGATTCGCCGAGCTTTCTCCTGACTGGAATCTAACCATACCAATATCCAATTATCATATATTGAGAGTATAAAGTAAAAATGTAATATTCAACAACAGAAAATTCATATTTAAGTAATTTTTTAAACAAAAGCAATGACACAAACACTTATTATTATTATGATTGTTATTATTTATTATTATCATTCGTATTATTCGTATTATTCTTATTTAAACATTTTTAATAATAATTTTGATGATGATGAAAAGTTGTTTTCTTTAGTTTTTAAATTACATAACATTTGAATTAAATACACATTATATTTCATACTTCTACAATTAACATATAAACATGGGATATTGATGACGTCCAGGGATGTGTATGAAGTGTTTTTTTATTTTAAAGAAATCCCTCTTGTTATGGAAACCACTTCTATCGCTCTGTTGTTCATGTAGACTGAAAAATAAATGTTTAAATTTAACGAATTTAAGATTTTTTTTTATTAAAAGAAATAGGCAATTTAAAAACAAACAGCTGCTGTCTGCCTGCTCGACTCCAAGTAGTGTTTCCATGGCGATACCACTGCCTCCCTCTGTCATGACTTAGCACCACGAGAGACATGTGTGTGTGAGTGTGTGTGTGTGTGTGTGTGTGTGTGTTTATGAGAGCGAGAAAAACAATGCTCCTTGTAAAAGTGTTTGCATGCTGTTTCTCCCGCATTCACACTCTTTCTCTTTCTTTCCCTCTCTCACTCACTCACTCACACACACACACCGACACACACACACTAATACGTGCTAATAATCTAAAGGTGTTACTGCAATCCCAACTCACCCCGTCTCATCATGTAGATGTGATAATAGCCTAATTTATCACTGTTAACAATATTCCCGTGTGTGTGTGTGTGTGTGTGTGTGTGTGTGTGTGTGTGTGTGTGTGTGTGTGTGTGTGTGTGTGTGTGTGTGTGTGTGTGTGTGTGTGTGTGTGTGTGTGTGTGTGTGTGTGTGTGTGTGTGTGTGTGTGTGTGTGTGTGTGTTGTGTGTGTGGTGTGTGTGTGTGTTGTGTGGTGTGTGTGTGTGTGTGTGTGGTGTGGTGTGTGTGTGTGTGTGTGTGTTGTGTGTGTGTGTGTGTGTGTGTGTGTGTGTGTGTGTGTGGTGTGTGTGTGTTGTGTGTGTGTGTGTGTGTGTGTGTGTGTGTGTGTGTGTGTGTGTGTGTGTGTGTGTGTGTGTGTGTGTGTGTGTGTGTGTGTGTGTGTGTGTGTGTGTGTGTGTGTGTCCCTCCCTCCTTTTTAAAGCAAGGTCTAACGATGAAGATTAGAGTGCACGTGTACTCTAGCTGACGCACAAAACACACACTTACAAACTTGAAGAGGACTTTTTCACATCTGCATGCAGAGCCACACGCACACGCACACGCACACGCACACACACACACGCACGCACACGCACACACACACACACACTCAGAGACCAGCAGGCCAATTAAGAAGACTGATGTAGCGCAACAAATTCAATTATAGCTCGTAGCCAGTATAATTACGTACGACTGAATTAAAGGAAGGATGGAAAGAGGGGAGGAAGCAAGGAAGCATTGAGTTAAATATATTTACTTTCTTCGCTTACATTACCAACTTAAACATTTGTATATACTTCATTTTGCTTTGAGTTGAATTGTGAGGTTCTTTTACTTTGAAAGCTGTATTTGAAATCATGAAAAGGACAAGAAATACGTGTTTTTCCACACTCCTCTGCTACTGTCTGTTTCTTCTTGTAGTTCTTCTTGTAGTTCTTATCTTCTCCTTCCTGGTTGCTTCATAATTAGCAAATCTGATTGGACGTTATCGGCAGGATTCATTGATCTAATTTAGTTCATCAAAGTCAAATGAGTCTCTGTTACTTCCTGTCCTATCTGTACTGCTTTCACCATGCAGCGTATTCAAACACTCAGACGTCCTGATTGTCACATTTTAAATCTTATTTCAGTCCAAGTTATGACTTTCTTATGAAGGCAGTATCTAACATTAACTTTCTGTCTTCCCTTCCCACTGACAAAGAGTCAACTGCCAACTCTTTTATGAACTTTTCCAGACAAATTAATACAAAATGTCACGTCAGAAAGTGCCTGAAGCTCCGAATAAACAGATTGAATTCAAACGTCTTCTATGTAAAGTTTCCTCGAGTGCAAACGTCAGATTTAAGGATGAATCTCCTGTCGTTTGTCTGAGGAAACGTTTTGTTGTTGTTGTTGTCAGTTTGATGGAGTTTTATTTCAAAAAAATCAGGAAACAGGAGGACGGAGAAAAGTGGAGACGGAGGAAGAGGAGGAGAGGGAACGTTAATGAAATCAAACTCAGACGGAGAGAGACGGAGAGGATGAGCCGAGGGTTTGGGGATAAATCATAAAACATGTCCGAGTAACGGATGAAGGAGAGAGGAGGGGAGGAGATGAAGGATGGAGGGAGGAGATGAAGGAGATGAACGAGAAGATGGGAAGATGAAGGATGAAGGATGACAGGAAGTGAGAGAAAGGGAAAGAAGTTACCCGTGTATTCCTGCATTGTACTTATACACTCTTTTATTATACCGTAATATTACGGTATTCTTTTTATTTGCAATGTCTGCATTTTTCTATTTTCATCCTGAGTACTGTTTGCTTCTCAGAATACATGTTTACTTATATTTATTTAAAACATATTCAATATTTGTTTTGGGTTAAATTTACTTATTATATTAAAACATTGTGTGTGTGTGTGTGTGTGTGTGTGTGTGTGTGTGTGTGTGTGTGTGTGTGTGTGTGTGTGTGTGTGTGTGTGTGTGTGTGTGTGTGTGTGTGTGTGTGTGTGTGTGTGTGTGTGTGTGTGTGTGTGTGTGTGTGTGTGTGTGTGTGTGTGTGTGTGTGTGTGTGTGTGTGTGTGTGTGTGTGTGTGTGTGTGTGTGTGTGTGTGTGTGTGTGTGTGTGTGTGTGTGTGTGTGTGTGTGTGTGTGTGTGTGTGTGTGTGTGGTGTGTGTGTGTGTGTGTGTGTGTGTGTGTGTGTGTGTGTGTGTGTGTGTGTGTGTGTGTGTGTGTGTGTGTGTGTGTGTGTGTGTGTGTGAAGAAAAAGAGGGGATTATGGGATGCGAGGAGACGGAGAAAGGTCGGGTGAATTGTCTGAGAGGAGGAAGAGGAGGGATTAGAGGAGAAAAGGAGGAAGGGTGGAGAAGTGGATTTAGTCACGGTGGAATAAAACCAAAGGCAGCGTGGAGGAGAGGAGAGAGGAAGAGGGTGAGGAAGAGGAGGGAGGAATTGAAATATTTCAGTTCAGCCGGCGGTCTCCTCTCCCCAAATCCTGACTCCTTTCTCTTTCTATATTTAGAGCGTTACACAACAAAAGCCTCATCTGAGAACCGTCGCCAACATCCTCTCTGTCTGTGTCTCCTCCTCTTCCTCCTCCTCTTCCTCCTCTTCCTCTTCGTCAGGCTGTAAACAATACGTCTCAATCAGGTCGTTAAACGAAGGTCAAAGAGAGGAGGGAATGTCTGTAACTCCGTCAGAGGAGCGCTTGTTTTCTCCACATTGTTCCCGCTGAGTTTCTATCATCTGAAATCCTTTTGTACAGAAAGCCTAAAGCCACGAGCCTCAAAGAGCGCTACGTCTCTGCAGGATTAAACAACTTGGTTTACATATTTTAAAACCCCCCCAAACAACTCTTTCAAAGTTAATAAGAAATGGAGCGACAGAAGTGCATTAGAAAATCAGGAAGACAATACTGAAGTGAGATCAGACTCACAATGACTGTTTCTCCCCCCGATCCTCCAGCCTCTATCGCTAAGTCTGAACAACAGGAAGCTCTACGTATGGACTGATTTAGCAGCCTCTTCGTCAGAGATATTCCCCACGAAAACGTTCAAAGAGTGCCACCTCCTCCATGTCTCCTCTAATCTCCATACTTAGCTGCTCATGTTAGCCGAGCGCTAACGATCTCACTTCCTGTTTGCACGATGAATCCTCCCCGTCTGTAAACTAGTGATGTGTCGGTCGCGAACGAGCCGGCTCAAAGAGCCGGCTCTTTTAAGTGAACGACGGGAGCCGGCTCGCGCCCGCGAACGAGCCGTTTTTTTTTTTTTTTTTTTTTAATTTAAATTTTTTTTTTTTTTAAGTAATACAAGACAGAATGATATGATGATCTCCGCGCTACAGCTGCTCCGTGCATGCATGCAGTGACATGTAATATCCAAGGATTAGAGACTGTTGGATGCTGCTGTTTTGAGCATTGCAATACATTTATTTTTATTATGTTTTTTTATGATTAGAGACGGTTGGATGCTGCTGTACTGAGCATTGCAATATATTTATTTTCACTATGTTATTTATTTATGATTATCCTTGGGCTCAGCAAAGATTTGATGTCAGCTGTTGCTGTCTTTTTTTCTATAGTTAATACTGAAATAGAGCCCTGCTGTTTTGTCAGGGCCCTTTCTTTAAATATAATTTTAAAATGTCGATACAGTAGCCCCTTTTTTTAAATGTCTATGCTTAAGTTTTTGTGTTGCTATCTGCTTTGTGTAGCGTGGTTCTACAAGCAAGTCAGTGCATTCATTGGATGGTATCAGAGAGATACAAGGGTCTGTAAATGCAATGAAAACAATTGGCCACAGCAAATAATTGATATTAAACATGTAATTTTTACTTTTGAATACTTCAGTACAAAGGATGTATTGAATAATTTAAGTGATATGTGTACACATATAAATCATTAGTCAAAACAGGGCTACATTTGATTGAATTATAAAAGGTATAATATGTGGTAAACTGAAGAGCCGTTTGGGAGCCGAAAGAGCCGGCTCTTCTTGGTGAGCCGAGCCAAATGATCCGGCTCACCAAGAAGAGCCGGAATTCCCATCACTACTGTAAACTCTAAACTCCTCCGTCAGCCGGAGCAAAGCCCGGCAGACGGCCTGTACACTCTGTTTGATATAATCAGGTGTTTCAAGGCCATGCTAGTGAGTTATTCATTTAATGCTGTACAACAATATCTGTTTTCTTTTTTCATGACATTTATACTGTACAGTAGTTTTTTTATTTCCTTACACATTAACTTTCCACTTGTCTTTCAATAATCACACTTGTCTAAATAGCTGTGTTACTGGCACAACATAAGTCAAATCTGAACATTTGATTCTTGATTATAGATTTCTCCTGCTGATACATTCACATATTATCCATGTCATAAACAATTTAGGATGCACACACACACACATACCATGTATACATCACTTCAGGGGACATTACATTGACTTACATGCATTTCCTTACTTATCCTAACCTTAACCATAACCAACACATGCCTAACCCTAACCTTAACCCTAACTAAGTTTTCACCCTAAAATGAATGATTCCCCACATGGGGTCCTCCATTATGTCCCCATAAGGGAGGCGACTCGCCACATGTGACTCTGTAAAAATATGTAGGTCCCCACAAGTATAGTAATGCTAGGCCACACACACACACACACACACACACACACCAGACAAACACACAATCGTACCTTTACGGATGAATAAACCTGCATAAATGCATTAACATGTATCATTGCAGGTAACGTCCACACATACACTCTCACGCATGCACACACACACACACACACACACACACACACACACACACACACACACATCCATCCCCCCTAGGGCATTTCAATGAGTTTCTCCACGGCCACAGATTCCATTCTATGTCTATGTAAATACTGCTATATTTCACTATATTTGTTACTATTTTTTATATTTTTCTAGTTCTCTATCTGTGTTTTTAATTTAAATTGTACTTTTATGTATGCACCACGACATCAAGTGAAATTCCTCGTACGTGTCGACCTACCTGGTGATAAATCTGATTGTGATTTAGTTTCATGGAAAGAGGCCGATGTATTTGTTCACCAGCCGTTGTTTAAGGCCCCGTACACAAGGACACAAAACGTATTCTGTGGCGGAGGTACAGCGCCACTTACAGGCCCGGCATAGGTACTACAGCGTCTCCAGCGGGTCGAGCGGTTTCTTGAGCCGATACCGTGTGGACGGAAGACTTTTTTGATATCGAATTCGGTTCGTTTTCGTTTTCGTCTCCGTGTAGATGCAGCCTAAATCAGCATGTAGTCTCTCTCTTGCTGTACAGCAATATCATATTTAACTTCAACCATCTGTGTGTTTTATTGATTCTTCTTTGTCTTATTCTTTAATGTTGTGAGTGTCAGCCTCTAAATCCTCCATCCTTCACCTCGCTCCTCTTCCTCAGGTTACACTCTGAGATGTTCGGGGACTAATTAAGAATCCAATGAAGCCCCTTTTGCACTTCCTCTCACCTCCTTTTTAGCCATCTTACATCAGAGCGCTCATTACGACTCCATTTTACCCCGTTTCCTCTCGGACAAACAAACATGGATGTTTCCTCTCCTCTGCTTCACAGTTTCATCCCTTCTTCTTCTTCCTCACACTGCTCCCATTAGAGAGGAATCTGGAGCTTTCATTTATTTGATAATGTAGTCAGGATGGATGGAAGGACGCGCTAATTAGGGATCAATAACGGGGGGGATTCATGACATTAGGATGAAGCTTCTGTTCTGGATTATACGACTCACATCTGCAGGAATGTGTGGAAATAAGAGAGAGCAGTGCTTTCTTGTAGACATTTCTCTCTCCTTTGACTCGCTGAAAAAAAATCTAATGACTGCGACTGACCATTACTTCTGTTACCGATCAATATGTTGTTAAATATTGACGACACAAGTTTCTGAAGCCAAATGAGACGTCTTATTAATGCGTGTTTTGTTTGAAAACTCCGTCACTTTTTACTGAAGCTCTGGCGGCTGTTTGCTGAGACTTTAAGACACTTTGTTGCAGCAATTTTTCTCGTGTGTGTCTGTATTTATGTTGGTGTGTGTGTGTGTGTGTGTATTCATGTGTGTGTGTATCTGTATTTATGTTGGTGTGTGTGTGTGTGTCTGTATTCATGTGTGTGTGTGTGTGTGTGTGTGTTGTGTGTGTGTGTGTGTGTGTGTGTGTGTGTGTGTGTGTGTGTGTGTGTGTGTGTGTGTGTGTGTGTGTGTGTGTGTGTGTGTGTGTGTGTGTGTGTGTGTGTGTGTGTGTGTGTGTGTGTGTGTGTGTGTGTGTGTGTGTGTGTGTGTGTGTGTGTGTGTGTGTGTCTATCTGTATTTATGTTGGTGTGTGTGTGTGTGTCTGTATTCATGTGTGTGTGTGTGTCTGTATTTATGTTGTGTGTGTGTGTGTGTGTGTGTCTGTATTTATGTGTGTGTGTGTGTGTGTTTGCCGCAGTGCTTCAGTTTGCTGTGAAATACACAACATTTGTTATCCGTTGTTTCTGCAGCAGCAGTTCGGGCACTTAGATATACTCTTGCAGACATAGATTCATGTTCCTTATGTTTAGTTTGTGTTCGCTTATTTAATTATGAGCGTTTTCATAATGAGCATGTCATTAGTTGTCTATATTAAGCAAGAATTTAGCCACATATCTTTAAAATGCTCTTTAACAATGCATTTTAGTTTATGTTGCTTTAATTCTGCTGGCTTTAGGTTTCTCCTGCAGACACAGATTCATGTTTTATACCATTACGTTTATTTTTTCCGTCTACTTTTATAATATATCGTCTTATTTGGTAGCTTTTTCAGACAGAGTAGGTTTGGAGTTGTCTCTTCTCAGCATGATTTTAGCCAAAGTTACTTGAAAATGTTCTTTTATTAGTCGCTGAAATAAACGCTCATAGTCGTATCAAGGAAAACATATCATATAGAGAGGCGAAGTCCCTCCCTTTCCGGGGGACCTCCATGGGACCTTATTTCTGAAAAAGTATGCATTGAAGTCAATGGAGAGAGAAAGATTATCTTTCGATCCCGTTTGAATTGTGCCACGAATTACACATATGATGTTTGTCAATTTAAAAGATCATTTTGCAAGTCACAAAAAAAAAAAATGTGTCGTAAAAATGTGAAGTAACACTTTTTTTTGTGTGAAACCGCTCAATGAACTCCATCTCCCGTCTCGCACCACACACCAAGACGGCCGTCACGTTGGCACATTTCACTTCTTTCTTTCAGAATGAGGCGGAAAGTATTAAAAGAGGTGAAAATCACTCCAAGTCTGGGCATGTTGAGAGCTGTACATACACACAAGGGGAGTTAGTCGGTTCAGTTAGAGCCAGCATGCGGGACCGGGATTCTGGGATTTGTAGTCTTTCTAGTTGCATATTTTTCATAGTCTTATATTTCAACAGTTTTACGACAAACTGTGACTTTTTTTGACATGGAAATTATTTTTTAAGATTGACAAACATCATATGTGTAATTCGTGGCACAATTCAAACGGGATCGAAAGATAATCTTTCTCTCCCGTTTGACTTCAATACATAGTTTTTCCGAAATAAGGTCCCATGAGTCGGAAGTAGATGGGCGGGACTTCGCCTCTCTATTACCCCTAGATTCCACCGGGTCCGTCTGAGGCACGTTACGGCCGCGTTACGGCTGCGCCGCGGCGCTCACAGCGATCGCGGCAATCACGGCCACTCTAGTCAATGGGTGCTAATCCGGCACGTTACGGCTCAGAAGCGTCCCAGAAGAGTCCCAGAAGCGTCTCGGCGCAGGGCTCCTCTAAAATTAGGATGAATCCTATTTTTGACGCGGCGCAGCCGTAATGTAAGGTCGGGCAGGCAGGAAGTGGAACGGTCAGAGCATATATAGCATATATATATATATATACACACACACAAACAAATTTTGCAGACCCTATCCCTCCGTAGTCTTTCAAGTAGGAGGAGAAATGCCAGCGTTCTCCTCCGGTTTACAGGCACTGTGTAAATTATATATATAGAATAATTATGATGATGAATGCATTTTTTTACCACTAAAATACAGCAACACATCTTTGATTCATGTGGTTTATAACTGGAATATTACAGTTATTATTAACTTTGTCTGTACAAAGTAGCCTGTCCAGGAAATATGCCCAAATCAACAAAAACTGCGAGCCGGCAGGCAAGACGCTCCGCTTCTGAAATGCTTCTGAAACGCGCCTGGTAGGGTATGACGCCGGAGGAGGCCGGACCAAAACCGCGGCGCAGCCGTAACGCGGCGCAGACGGACCCGGTGGAATCTAGGGGTTAGAAATACAACATCGTAAATGTAGCTTTATTTTTTATGTATTTGGGCTTTTTCTGGGAGCTTTTTCAGACCGAAGAAATACAAGTTATCTATTTCATGCCAGGATTGAACCACATTTACTTTAAGTTTATGACTAAATATCTCGAAAATGCTCTTAATATCCCCTAAAATACACTCTCGTTGTGATCATATCTGAAACATATCATTTTAACAATGCACTATAGTATATTTGACTGATGTGTTTGGGCTTTTCCTGCGGACCCAGATGAATGTTTCATAACATTACGTTTATTTTGTGTCCACTTTTATAATATATCTTCATTTTTGGTCGCTTCTTCAGACACAGAGTGAGTGAGGAGTTGTGTTTCCTCAGCCTGAATTTAGCCAAAGTTAGCCTAAATATCTCGAAAATGCTCTTAATATCCCCGAAAATACACTCTCATTGTCATAATATCTGAAACATATCATTTTAACAAAGCAAACAGACACAGATTGTTGTTTTCTACCATTTTGATGAGTTTGCGTCCTCTCGTTTAATTGTGAGCTTTTTCTGGGAGCTTTTTCGGACATTGCATTTTAGCATTAATGCACATTTATCCTAAATACGTATCTTAATATCTCAAAACTCTTCATCACTCGCTGATAAGAGTAGAAACAATACATCCTCATCACATTATGTAACACACATCACTTCAGTTCATTTTGCTCCGGTTCTCTTGGCTTTGATGCGTCTCTCTTTTATGCAAACACATCTGTTTATAGACAGGGAGGAAAGGGGGGAGAGGGAGGACAGGGGGAAGACAGGAGGTCCTGGGGGAGAGAAAGAGAGGAAGAAGAAGGGTGTGAGGAGAATAAAAGATCAGGGGAGAAACAGGGAGATAAAACGATGACGAGAGGAGGAAGAGAGGGGAAATTTAGGCTCAGAGATTTAACGAAAAAGTAGAAAATGGTTGAGAAAGTGTGAGGGGGGCATTAGAGGAGGAATGAAGACGAGGGGGAGGAAGGTGAGGAAGATTGGAGAGGGATGCAGATACTAACAGAGAGGGAGATAAAGAGGTGAAGCAGATTTATAGTCTGAGATCATCTGATACTCGAAATGTCTCGTTTACCAGAGTTACTGCAACACAAGTCTGTGAATTGATGGATATGTTTAAGGTCTATTTATATATATTCAGAAAGTGGCAAATATTAATGTAAAAGCTCAAGAGATGAAGTTAAAGGAGGAGAGAGAGAGGTCGTTTGTAGTCAGAGATAAAAGGGGAAGTGTTTTGAAGATCGATAGAGATCACAATGATACTATATTATTATATTTTCTTTAAGTGCTTTTTCTTTTATGTTGTAGTGACATCCCTTACGCACAAATGATTGGAAAAAACGTCTTTGTTTTCCCGGCAATTTAAAGCAATAGGAAAAAAGAAGACACCCTAACTTCTGTAGACTACAGTTTAAAATCAAATGCATGTATTTTGGTGAACGTTCAGAACAAAATGACGAGGCTAGATAGCGACAGGCTGTAAGAGAGTAGCCTAATAATTATTAAGATTATTCATTGATTTATGGCGTCTGAATATGTTTAATGCAAAGAAACAGAGCGCTGCTTTTTCACTTTCACGTTGTGTACAAATCAGGGATGCCCAATACTCTGATATGTGTGTATGTATGGATATGTATTTTCGATCGATAGAGATCACAATTATACTATATTATATTTTCTTTAATTGCTTTTTTATGTTGTATAGTGACATCCCTTATGCACAAGTTAGAGCTGGATGATGTAGGAATTTCCCCGGCAATATAAAGCAATAGAAACAATAATACCCCCTAACTTCTGTAAGCTACATTTTAAAATCAAATGCACGTATTTGGTGCACAATTAAAAAGCTCGAAAACAACGTTGTGCCCTGGTTAACAAGCCTAGCACTTTTAAGAGAGGTTTATTCATCAGGATTATTCATTTATTTATAGCATCTTAATATTTATGTTGCAAAGAAACGAAGCACTGCTTTGCACATTACTGGGGAAAAGAGCTGAGTTTGCATTTCAAAATAAAGAGAAGATCACCGTTAGTTCTGTAATCTACATTTTAAAGGTCCCCTATCATACTGTTTTTCATCAATATATTACAGCTCTCAGATATATACAGAACATGTCTCTGATTGGCTGAAACACCAAACAGATCATTGCAGCATTACCCATAATCCCCTCTGTTTCAGCCCTGTTTCCAAAGTGCTGATTCTCTGTCTGTTACTTTAGATGAAAATAAGGAGCCCCTCCCCACGCCCCTCTGAGAGATATCTGGTTAAAAAGAACTCAATGGTGCTCTAGGAGGAGATTCAGGTGATAAGGGGGGGGGGGGGTTACCTTGGGTGCTGATTGGCTAATGGTTACACAAGCCAACACATCGTTATGACATCATAAAGTGGCCAAAATCTGATCAGCTCATTTTCAGACAGGTTTTTATAGAAATGGATCAAAAAGAGAGAGAATCTTTGTTCCTGAAACTTTCAGAGTCTCTTTACACAGAGGGGACACATGTTGATGAAGAAGAGACATGAAGAAGAGGGGACACATGTTGATGAAGAAGAGACATGAAGAAGAGGGGACACATGTTGATGTAGAAGAGACATGAAGAAGAGGGGAAACATGTTGATGAAGAAGAGACATGAAGAAGAGGGGACACATGTTGATGAAGAAGAGACATGAAGAAGAGGGGACACATGTTGATGAAGAAGAGACATGAAGAAGAGGGGACACATGTTGATGTAGAAGAGACATTAAGAAGAGGGGACACATGTTGATGAAGAAGAGACATGAAGAAGAGGGGACACATGTTGATGGAGAAGAAGAGACATGAAGAAGAGGGGACACATGTTGATGTAGAAGAGACATGAAGAAGAGGGGACACATGTTGATGTAGAAGAGACATGAAGAAGAGGGGACACATGTTGATGAAGAAGAGACATGAAGAAGAGGGGACACATGTTGATGTAGAAGAGACATGAAGAAGAGGGGAAACATGTTGATGAAGAAGAGACATGAAGAAGAGGGGACACATGTTGATGTAGAAGAGACATGAAGAAGAGGGGACACATGTTGATGTAGAAGAGACATGAAGAAGAGGGGACACATGTTGATGTAGAAGAGACATGAAGAAGAGCGGACACATGTTGATGTAGAAGAGACATGAAGAAGAGGGGACACATGTTGATGTAGAAGAGACATGAAGAAGAGGGGACACATGTTGATGTAGAAGAGACATGAAGAGAGGACACATGTTGATGTAGAAGAGACATGAAGAAGAGGGGACACATGTTGATGAAGAAGAGACATGGAGAAGAGGGGACACATGTTGATGTAGAAAAGACATGAAGAAGAGGGGACACATGTTGATGTAGAAGAGACATGAAGAAGAGGGGACACATGTTGATGTAGAAGAGACATGAAGAAGAGGGGACACATGTTGATGTAGAAGAGACATGAAGAAGAGGGGACACATGTTGATGTAGAAGAGACATGAAGAAGAGGGGACACATGACGATGTAGAAAAGACATGAAGAAGAGGGGACACATGTTGATGTAGAAGAGACATGAAGAAGAGGGGACACATGTTGATGTAGAAGAGACATGAAGAAGAGGGGACACATGTTGATGTAGAAGAGACATGAAGAAGAGGGGGACACATGTTGATGTAGAAGAGACATGAAGAAGAGGGGACACATGTTGATGTAGAAGAGACATGAAGAAGAGGGGACACATGTTGATGTAGAAGAGACATGAAGAAGAGGGGACACGTGTTGATGAAGAAGAGACATGAAGAGGGGACGCATGTTGATGTAGAAGAGACATGAAGAAGAGGGGACACATGTTGATGTAGAAGAGACATGAAGAAGAGGGGACACATGTTGATGTAGAAGAGACATGAAGAAGAGGGGACACATGTTGATGTAGAAGAGACATGAAGAAGAGGGGACACATGTTGATGTAGAAGAGACATGAAGAAGTGGATTTTGCATAATAGGTGACCTTTAAATCAAATGCATGCATGTGGTGCTCTTTTAAACCTAAGAGGTAAGAAGAACTTTGCTCTAAACAGTGTTCAGCATAAAGACACTGGTTGCATGGATATAAGTCCATCAAGAATCTCCTCATAACTTTGCAGTCTTAAGGAAACTTCTGGTGGTAAAACATAAAAGAAGAAAGATAGGGAAGAGAGTTTATAAGAGGAAATGTCTGAAGGATGTGAGCTGAGATCGCAAAGATTATTTTTGATCGATAGAGATCACAATTATGAATGGATTTAAGATACGAATCAGGGCTGTGTGATATTGACATGTTTCCTGTAGTATTCATATTGCAGTACAAAACACACCCTTCATTCTGTACGCTACATTTTAAAGTGAAATGCATGGATTTGGTGCAGAACAAAAGTAATCGGCTTGATAAGGAAGTGTGTGCTCTAGTAAACAAACAATTCATGGCATAGAGTTTATCCACAATCATGATTTACTTTTGATTCTTTGGGCAGCCAGAACGCCTTAGGAGAACGTCAGGAGACAAATCATAGGAGAAGAGACAAAGAGAGAAAAACGGAGATTGCATGGCACTTTCTTACTACAATATATAAAGCAATACCAGAAAGCTATACACCCTTAATTCTATAGGCTATAATTTAAAGTTGAATACATGAGCTTTGAGCACTTTGAGGACAGAATTCAGAGGTAAAAATCACTGGAGGAAAACCATAGAAGAAGAGAGATAGGAGATGTTAAAGAGTGGAGCTGAGATTAAATCAGTTTCAGGTTTGGCTCTCCTCTCTTTCTGCTGCAGAATGTTTAATGTCTGATACATGGGCTTAATTAGAAAGATTCTCCTCCTTTAAGGGACGTACACAACCCACAATGCATTGCCGCAAAGGATTTTAAAGGTGCAAAATGCACTTTTTGATGTCTTTTATACATCAACATGTGTCCCCGGTGTGTCAGGGAACTCACGCAGCGTCAGAAAATAAAACCCTCTCTCTTTTCCTCCGTACCCAAATCTCTAAAAACGGAGGTACAACGGAGCTGATCCAGATTTGCGTCCGATATGACGTAATATCGGAAATGTGGGCTGGCTTTACACCCACGGGCCTATCAGAAACGTTGCTATCAGAAACAATGCCCGACTGTTTTGGACGTAATATGGTCGGTGCATGTTTACATTAGCATTGCTAACACTCAGAGCTAACCTGTACTGGAGAGCATGTGTGTGAAGAAACAGGAAATAAAAAGGAACTCACCTTGTGGTATAACCGGCAAGAGAGAAAGCCTTTGAGCTCCATACTGTTTCAGAAATAATCCTTGATCTAATAATCATTAGATCAATTCATCACCGCAGCATTTTAGACAGTATCTGCCAGGTCCCGCATGATCCGGCATAGGCTCCGCCCCCTCTTATTTTTATTTATTTTTTGCCTTTATTTATACAGGTGAAAATCTCATTGAGACACAGGGTCTCATTCTCAAGAGAGACCTGTTTATACCCAGAATCAGCACTTTAGGAACAGGAAGTGAAATAGAGGGATATGAGGCATGGCTAGAATGGGTGATCTGTTTGGTTTTTTGAGCAAAACACTTCATAGACATATTTTTTATATTTGTTTATATATCTGAGACCTATGCTATTGCCTAAAAATAGCATGATAGGTGACCTTTAAGACTTGTACTGTCTGTTTAGGCTGCAATTCAGACAAAACCATGTTCGGATAAAGTACAATTTGTAAAGATAAGTAGAGCTACAACTAGTTTTTGTCTTGATAAAAACCAAACTGTGAGAAAAAAGAACGACTCTTCAATTATCAAAATACTCTGCGATTATTTTTGATAGGCCAATCGTTGAGTTGCAAAACATAAACACATTTCAGATGAATGCAAACTGAAAATAAAAGATGGGAAAGACAAACTTCTAAGGAATGCAAGGAAGAAATAAAACAGGAATTGAAGCTCGTAAAAATATCCTTGATGATAGCGGCAGTGAGAAAGAGAAACGTCAGTCTCTCTTTGTTGTTGTGTTGGCTTTAGAGAACAGAGGAGATTGGGCAGGAAGTCATTACGTCACTCAGAGTCTCTGACAGCTGCTCCAGGTGACGTCAGACCCCCTGCAGAGAGTCTCTCTACCTGCAGCTGCATCTTCTAAAGCATTCTCCTCCTTTAAAGCCCCTGACACACCAGGCCGAAATCGGCCGTCTTGCGTTGTCTGGCGACAACGGGTTCCTTGTCGCCCAAAGTCAATTTGGTGTGTCCCGAACCCTCGGCCGTGACACGCCTTATTTGGCCTTTCACGGTCGACACCCGGCCGATTCAACATGTTGAATCGGCCATTTGTCGGACACAAGCTATCGGGCCAAGAAACCACTCTGATCAGCTGTTCAGCTAGCAAATGAGAAGCGAAACGGAAGTGAGGGACGTAAACAAACGATTTAAGGCACAAGACAGCAGCTAAACCCCAGCAGGTGATACTTAAAGACATCAAACATAGCCCTTAAATGTCCTCTCTTACCTCCCACACATAGCAGGGACATCTCTGATATCGGCGGGAGCGTCCCCGGCTGTCCTCTGCTGAGAGCTCCGTGATTTGTTTGGTCAAGTCCGGTTTCTCATCTCATCGTAAATTTAGCAAGAAGTGGCCATTATTACATTGCTGACTCAATAAACTACACACCCGCCAGAACACTGCGATCATCAGATGCAGGTCTATTAACTGTGATTTTATAGTATGTCTGCACTTTATGTGCTCATTTCATCATGCATGTATTTTTATATTCTAAAACATGTTTTCGATGGACGAGACTGAAAATGGAACGCACACGCTATTTGTTTGTTTATATCAGTCTGTTCTTCTTCTCTGTCTTCCGGTTGTTGCCTCTTTTGAATGACGAATACACACTACCGCCGCCTGCTGGTAAGGAGAGTTATTGCCACTCACGCATGCGCAGTTCGTACGTGCTCGGCTGAAGTCTTTGCGGTGATTTCCAGTGCGACACACGGCCAAGACGCAGGAGAACTCGTCGATGGAACTGTCGGTGTCGGGTGTCGGCGAGTTCTCTGGTGACTGCCTGGTGTGTCAGGGCCTTAAGGGACGTACACGACCCACAATGCATTGCCACAAAGGATTTTAACACTTATACTCTCTGTTAAGGCTGTGGCTTGGGGTTTCTCTCTGGAAGTGTTTCCTTGTACGATGTGAGGGTCTAAGGACAGAGGGTGTCGTATTGTGAGGGTCTAAGGACAGAGGGTGTCGTATTGCCATACTGATATTCTGAACAAACTGTGAAGTCCACTGAGACAAATGTAACATTTGTGATATTGGGCTATATAAATAAACATTGATTGATTGATTGATTGAACAGAGGAGATGTGACGTTGGGTTTGACAGGAAGTCATTACGTCACTCAGAGTCTCTGACAGCTGCTCCAGGTGACGTCAGACCCCCTGCAGAGAGTCTCTCTACCTGCAGCTGCATCTTCTCTATGTAAAGCATGTTCACCTGTCACAGTAGAGGCACAAAGTACTGATATCAACCTGAAATGAACCCCTTTAACTTCTCAGGTGCAGCACTGAGGGACTGGATGACATACCTGAGTTGAGACTAATATAAGCCGTAAATCCTCAAAGGTTCTGTGTTCTGATGTTAGTTGGTGATTTTCCAATAAATATGTGAAAAAAAATCATCTGAGATACAACTCAAAATAAGATTTGTTGACGTAACAAGATGATGCATTGTCTAAAAACAAGACCCTATATCTCACTGCAGTGTCACTTCTGAAGTTAGTATGTCTTATATCAGGTGTGAAGACATATTCTGACTAGATATTAGACACATATACTTGGCAAGATTTCCAGTTTTTTTTAGTGTAACAATTTCCTTCGGGATAAATAAAGTCCTATCTTATCTTATCTGTAAATCATAGCTTCTGTGTGTGTTTTATTGCGTGCACATCCATGTTTTCCCGCAGAGCAGCTGTGCAGAAAGGGGTTACCTCAGTTGAGAGAAGAAGCTGATCCTCGGCTCTGACTGTAAACAGACATCACAGTTTAAAAAATGCACGAGGAGCGAGAGCGCCGAGGGAAAACAAGCGAGGAGAAAGCAATGAGTCGGAAAGAGGGGAGCGATAAGAATTATGAGGAGAAGCGAGTTCAAGATGGGAGGTTTTTTTCTTTCCCAGGGACGGAAACAAGAGGCAGAAAACAGAGCAGAACATTTGATGTTTCTGAAGAGCAGAGATAAGACACACTGAGCGGGAACAACGAGAGACGCGGAAACATGAGGTGGAGAGAAGGAAAAAAAAGTGTTTCAGGCTGCAGGGAAATGAAGGTGAGGAGGAAACGATGGAGAGATATCTGCAGTGCTGTCACTCCTTCAGTGGAGTTTTGTACAGCCGTCAGCATAAATTCCTCCTCACTAAGCAGATCCTGAACGCGTCTGCATCCACTGCAGGGTCCATCCTCAGAATGAGAGGACGAGCAGATCTCTATCACGTTGGTTTCACTGGAAATAAGCTGCTCTTTCTGCTAAACCTCCGATCATTTAAGTAAGACAAATAATGAGATTAGATTCCTTTATTGTCACTACAGCGAAATTCCAAGCATTCCCAAAGGTGCACTCACATAACAGACAGTAGAAGTATCATTTTGACAATACAAGCTAAAAACGTTTAATATATACTATATAAAGTGGCTATAAATTGGACCTATGATACATCGAACAGTACGCTTACAGAACAATACAACATTACCACAAATACAAGAAGTTATTGTACATGTATTTATCAGTGCTTAATTAATAACTCCTGTCAAACCAGCAAAGTTTCCCCCTCAATAAATATGAAGTTATTATCTGCAACTCCTCTGAGGTCAGATGGCTAAGTGAGTTTGATCTTTTTTATTTGTATGCCCTTATGCTTTTGTTAATATACTTTTTTTTTATTTGTTTGTCTTGGGACAGTTCTTCCCTTACAAATGAAACCATGCATCTTAAATGTGAAGTCATAGCTGTTGTCTCTGCTGAAGGAACCACAGATGTATCGACGCATGTTTTTGCTCCGTTGTCTTTGACGCTGTCACTTCACAGTTCTGTGTTGTTTCTGTCAGAGGAGCTTCATCATCTGCCGACAGATAAATGAACACTGAGGGTGTTTCTCAATGTCGAGTACGCTTGCTTGGGTAGCACATGTCTTCCGAGTCACTTCGAGGCAAGAATACTTCCTGGCATTCGGAAAACGAAGAGTGGAACAGGTGAGCAAGTGTGCAGGTGTGCGTCATATGAGAGGCCCCGCCTTACATTTTCCGCCACAGATTTGGGGAAGTTGGTCCGTGCGCAAAGCATTGTGGGGATTTTAAGGACTACACATGTGCAGCCTCGAAATTCCTCGCTACAAAGTACGCCGGCCTCGATAGAATTCCAAGTATGCTGGACATTGGAACAGTCCTTCGGCGGGTCTCGATGACGTAGTATGCTTGAAATAGTGGCTCTGAAGCAGCTTTACTCGACATTGAGAAACACCCTTTGTCTCTTTGTGCTTTAAATCCTCCGACTCCTCCGACATTACATGACATGTCACTTGTTAGACGCTTTTCTCCAAAGCGACTTACATACTCAATACTGTGGGCAATCCCCACAGGAGCAATTTGAGGTGAAGTGTCTCAGGGACACAACGACATGCTGACTGCAGTGGGGTTTGAACCTGTGACCCCCTGATCCGAACACCAACTGCACCACACGCCCCCCCACAACATCTTTTATTGTTTCAGCAGTCCCAAAAACGTCATACCTCCGTGCACTTTGATTTATTCCAGCCGTAACGAGGGAGATTATTATTATTATTATCTGCAGAGAAACACGCTGACCTTGGACCAGTCAGATTTTTCTGTAACGAGCTTTGATTTATTTTAATTGAATTGCATGTATCTGCAGCGTGACCTTCAGCTGGACGCCAACAAACTGTTATTACAAATAATAATATAATTACACCACCTGTGTAAACACAAGCGGTAGGTAAGATATCAAGTATATATATAAAGTCATATTAATATGAACCTAAGAAATAAAGGGAAATTATATGACTTTTTAAAATAAAGTCTTAATAAGATAAGAGACATGGCATTGTACAATACAAATTAAAAGACTACAAATAAACATCTCAAAATGTAAACATCTCAATAGAAATAAAAAAAGCATTACAAAAAAAAGAAATAATAATAATTACGACACATTTTCCGTCTAAATGTAGTGTTTTTGCACTCGTCACTCTTCCTGTTTTTACGCGTGTGAGCTCTACAGGATGTGTGTTTCGCCGCAGTGTGTTTTTGCCCTTTTTGAGTGTTTTTAAGGTTAAAGTTCTTCCATTTGAAATACCAGCTCCACCTCAGCAGTGACTCGCTTATTTCTGTCCGCTTCAGCTCTCTGACAGTATTTGTGTTTCTGAGAGACAGCGATGGACGTCCACACCGTGAAAGTGTTCCAGATTAGTTCCTCTGCATACATTCAGCCCAGGATGAGCCTCATCTCTCAGTATTAGAGCCTCTTGTCTCCTTAATACCTTTATAAATACAGCGTATGGTGAATGTGTGTAATCCTCATCACCCTCTTCCATTCAGACGCTTCTATTGTTTCCACATTTGGGTTTAATTGTGCAGGTTTTTATCACGTATTGCACCCTAATTGCCCCACATTAGTTTATTCTTGGTGCATTTCTGTTGCTTTAAATGTTCCTCCGCAGTGTGGGATTAATGTTCCAGCAGCACGAGTAAATCCAGAGGAAACACACACTGATCTGCGTGTGTGTGTGTGTGTGTGTGTGTGTGTGTCAGTGAAAAGGAGATAATTACTGAAGATGTGGGTTCTTTAAAGAGGCCGTATTGTGCTTTTTGGCTGTGTTCAGGAACATAGTGACATTCTCTTATTTCTTTTGATATTCGCTCGTATTAAAAGCAGTATTGTTGATATTCCTCCCTCTTAGTAACTCTCTCTTTTTCCTCTGTTTCTTCCAGACTGCACGATGAATCCAATGACACAGCTGTACTACAAGAAGGTGAGTGAAACACAAACAGTCACACAATATCGTCCCTGCACACTTAAGAAAAACCTAAAACACACAAACTGCCTTAACGCTCCTGTTGTCTTCGGGTCAAATCTGACCGATGTACTACTTTCATCAATCATAACTTTTTAGTTGTACATTCGATTGCATTAAGGCTTCATGATATCCTTCACAGTAGACATTTGATTTCAGCGGGCAAACAAACGGCGTATTTATTTGACCCATAATCCGGTTTAAGCCCTCAAACAAACAGTGAGAATTCAATATTTGCACTTGTATCCGCATGGCTCTGGGACGGCAATGTCATTCAAACTCTTTACTGACACAAGATAGTTTAAAGTGGACCTATCATGCTATATTTGAATAATATAGTGTAGGACCATACCTATATAAGGCATATTTATACTTTTTTTTTTTCAAAATACCAAACAGATCATGCATTTTAGCCATGCCTCATTTTGCTCAATTTGACATTTTTTAGATCTGTTTTAGCAAGGGCTGATTCAGTGAGAACAGCACCATCTACTGGCCTGGCATATGTACTACAGCGTCTCCAGCGCTTTCGAACGGCAATGGCCGTGGCTGTCTCCTCCTGATTGGTGGAGTTGGCCCAATAGCCGTAGCGCCACCGTCCTGACGTCAGGACAGTGTTCAAATCTGGATCAGTTTTTATCAGATCCGTTGCAGCCCCTTTTTTAGAGATTTGGGTATGGAGGAAAATAGAGAGGGTTGTGTTTTCTGACACTTGGTGAGTTCCCTGGAACACCGGGGACACATATTCATGTAGAAAAGACGTACAAAAGTGCATTTTGCATGATAGGTCCCCTTTAAAGTAACTTTATCGATGAAAGAAAGTGAGTTTTTCCTCATTCTTCTTGCCTTTTATTCCCCTGATGTTGCAGCTCTTACTGATCCTCACCCGTTTGATCACTCGCTGTCAGCTGCTTCTGACTCTGCTTTATTTCATTACACTTTAACGCACTCATTAAATACACGCTGCGTGATGAAGAACCTCTGCTCGTTCCCCTGGAGCTTAATATACATAATGGTGTAATAATAAACTTCTGACAGGAGGGAAAACGCTCCTTAACATTAATTATAAGTCTACCTTTCTCTCTTCAAGCATTTACTTAATTAATGTTTCACTCCCCACATTGACAGTGTAATAATACAAGTCAGTTGCATTTAGTAAATCCCTAAAGTTACATTTGCACCTATTTATTTGAAGAAAACCAACAGTCAAGGAGGCAGCACCATGCTGTGATAGTGGGGTTACTTTTCTCCTTATTTCACTGTATTTTACCACATTTTATTCGGTGTATTTGAAATTTTTCTGTGTTTGTTTTTGTTGAATCAGGCGACATATTCGCCGTACCGCGACCGCATCCCACTGCAGATCGTGCGGGCGGAGGTGGAGCTGTCTGCGGAGGAGAGGGCCTACCTCACCGCCGTGGAGAAAGGTACGTTTAATGAACATATTGGAAATGTACAATTACACACTAGCATCAAACCACAGGTATTTCAGATCACTCAATATCTACTAATGATGTGGAAGAAAACTGCCACAAAATACCTCAAATGTAGTTTTCCCCTTTTTTTTATTGTGCTTAACTTTGATTACATAATTAGCTTATAAATATGCTAAATAAAGTGTTACAACAAACATATATTAGACAGTTGATATTGTGTGATGAATGTTGAAAAAAAAAAACATTACCCCAAAAATGACAGTAAATACATTTCTATAGACATTTTAGATTATAGCCATAAATATTTACTGCCAAAAATAATATGTATACGAGGGCACACACACACACACACACACACACACACACACACACACACACACACACACACACACACCTTTTATTTTTGTTCATGACAAATCATACTTGTCATCGGACCAATGAGGGAATATTGAAATGTGCTTTATCACACACGCGAACGTAACTTCACGGATGAATGAACTTGCATAAATGCAGGTAACATCCTCACACACACACACACACACACACACACACACACACACACACACATGTACATTGAAATTGGCTAAACGTGTAAAGGTCGAGTGTTAGAGAGTTTGTGTTAAAGGTCCCATGTCATGGCCATTTCTACTGATCATAATTCCATGAGTTCGACTAGAATACATTTATATTGTGCAATGTTCCAAACTCACATTGGGTTCTCATACAGCATCTCTGTATAGTATGTGTATTCACTCTCTGTCCTAAACGGCTTGTTGGAGCTCCTGCCCCCCCCCTCCCTATGAGCCCAGTGGCCGTCTGCGAGAAAGCGAGACACAGCGAAACCCAGCCCGAACACACACACACACCCGCAGCCTGGCTGGGAGTTTGTGTGTGTGCTCACACACCGACTCTGCAGCTGAGAAAAGATTGAGTGTGTGTGTGTGAGGAAGTCTGCGGATTGGTCAATTTGGACCAATCCACGGACGTAAAGGCTCCGCGGACGTAACATAACAGCTCCACCGATTGGTCCATTTGGGTATGGGCACGTCACTGTACCCAGGAAGAAAAAGAGAAATCTCCAACGAGGCGTTCTGGGGCAGCATAGACAAGTATGTTCTGTGTTAGAGTTGTACTCGCTACAGGGTGTACTTTGAGCGTTTGTGACTCTGCACACCGTTTACATGCAGAAAAACCTTCATAACACACAAGGGGACGGGTAATAACCAGAAAAGCATGACATGTGTCCTTAAAAGCAGCTTTCCTGTGTGTGTGATTGCATGGGATACTTATATATGTGTGTGTGTGTGTTAGCCTAACTAAAGCATTTGACTCTAACCCTTATGTCCTCCCTCCCTCCCCCTCTCCTCAGGGGACTATGCGGGGGTGAAGCATGCGCTCCGGGAGGCGGAGGTGTACTACAACATGGACGTGAACTGCCTGGACCCGCTGGGCCGCAGCGCGCTGCTCATCGCCATCGAGAACGAGAACCTGGAGATCATGGAGCTGCTGCTGGACCACGGCATCCACACCGGGGACGCCCTGCTGTACGCCATCCGCAAGGAGGTGGTGGGCGCCGTGGAGCTGCTGCTGAGCCACCGGAGGCCCAGCGGGGAGAAGCAGGTGAGAGAGAGAGAGAGAGAGAGAGAGAGAGAGGGAGAAAGAGAGTATGTGAGGACGTTACCTGCAAGGATACCTGTTAATCTGTTGCATCCAGGTGCATATATACAGGTTTATTTGTGTGTGTGTGTGTGTGTGTGTGTGTGTGTGTGTGTGTGTGTGTGTGTGTGTGTGTGTGTGTGTGTGTGTGTGTGTGTGTGTGTGTGTGTGTGTGTGTGTGTGTGTGTGTGTGTGTGTGTGTGTGTGTGTGTGTGTGTGTGTGTGGTGTGTGTTTGTGTGTGTGTGTGTGTGTGTGTGTGTGTGTGTGTGTGATAAATTAAAATTAAAATCATAAGAGAGTAAAGAAGGACGAGGAAAAAGGCTCTTCTACTTCTTCCTCCTCTTCCTCTTCTTCTTCTACATTAATTCCTTGACATCACCATGGCAACCAACCCTTGGCTGGGAGCAGGGGATTGTGGGATGGTTTTTTTTTTTGGTCGGCGCTCAGCTGGACGAGGAAATACCAAATGGTTCTCGCTGTGTTTCTGTTTTCCCTCTTCAATATTGTCCCTCTCTCGTGGATCCGTCAGTGAAACTACAGAAGAAGAAGTGATACTTTGTATTAAATATAATTAAATAATATATAGAAAAATTAAGGTAATTTGTAGTCTTTAAGATATAAAATAAATACAATTTAAAAGTATATTTAAAAAATCATTTTTATTTATTTTTTCTAAATAAAACCCACAATGCTAACACTGAGCCTCTGAATTAGCAACGAGCGAAAAATGCTAACACCGTACTGCACCGAAAATCACTCACAAAACCTTATTATTTATCTTTTCACCACATCCAACACATCGTTACACATCGTGAGGTGACACAGAATCGATTGACACCGACATTACCACTGAATTATACAAAATCGCGACGTTATAAACAAAAACAGACATCAAAACAGGTGGCGCTCGGTAGCTAAAAATGCTAACATGGTTACCTTGTCTCTGTAGTCTCTCCAAAGTGGTCTTCAATGGCATTAAAACGATAAAAACGATGCTGAAGTTAATCCATGGTTAATCTAATGTGTCTGTGTCCCTTTGAAATGATTTCTGATAATCCATAAGCATTAAAACTGCTTTTCCTTTTCTAGATGTCAGAGCGAGAGGTAGCTTCACTCTCATGCTAAATTACATGCGCAAAGCCCCCAGCTTTTTTACACGTTTGTTTTACAACGTGTGTGTGTGGGGGACTCCCCCTTTGATTCTATTGGCTATAACGGTCAGAAAGAGGTGTCAACCATCAAAATCGAGCAAGGGGGGCCAGAGATATGGAAAATCCACCCAAATGACCCCAGAAGTGGTTTCTTTTTGCTAAATCTCTCTAAAAAGGTCAAATGTCACTGGTTTTGTATCAATCTTGATACAGGGTACTTATTATATGTTGTACTTTGGATTCCTAAAGCTTTTAGTCTACCTTACCATCATCCAAGGGTAGTTTTCACTATAAGTAAAAAATTATTGTTGGACGGACACTATAATTTACAGTTTTTTACTATGTAAAATCTGAATTTTCTTTAAAATAAAAAACATCTATATTGATTCTGACTTTTCTACATCCAACTCACAGGTTTATCATTACTTTGAGAAAAAAGATTATTAATTTAACCCTTTTAGAAGGGAAGATATGGTCATTTGTTCTGGGAATGTCATTTTCGAGCCTGAGACCTGAAAAACAGGTTCAGGGCTTAAGAGGTTAATAATGTTTCCATAAATTATAACATATGCTAGTTTGTGTTAAAGTTTATATCCATCAAGAGCCGCTCTGAGTAGTGAAATATGTTTAGTTAAATTATTAAATTGATCTTTTTAGGACTCACTATCAGCTCTGATTAAAATCATCACATATGCAGCGAGCACGTTAGCTTAGCTTAGCATAGTGACTGGAAACAGTAGGAAACAGCTAGCATAGCTATGTCAGAAAATAACAAAACTAACCAAGTTTACCATCGTAAAATCAGCAAGTAGCATGGTATATTTAATTTTTTTTGTATCTTTACAACAATTAACTCAAGTTCCTGTATATTTCTGCCTAAAAATAGGAATAATTTCATTTCCTAACATTTATTTTAAGCACTTTTTAGGTCGAATTATCCCCCGGATGTGTTGGGACCATGTCAGATTCTCCTCTGGACTTTTTTGCATTTTGTCTCATTTAAAAAAAAAATTACAATTAATGCATGTCATGTTTTTTTCTGGGATGATTATTTATACATTTGCCTACATTTTGGATATTGCAATAGGTGTCTTCTCCTGCTTTGAAGGCATTACAGTAAAGTGATGTCATTTTCTGAATTTACTGTAGCACGCTGTTTTAATGTTTGCCCGTCCCCGTGTTCAAAAGCTGTTACCGTTCATGGTGTTCGAGGTGTCTAAAGTCAAAGATGAATCTTGATTGGGTCAAATTTGACCCCGAGTCACCCACAACAATTCTGCTGGGTCTCCCCAGACCCCAACACCAAATGATACACTTTTTTGTATGACCTTCAGACTTGGCTAAAGTTGTCAAAATCAGTTCTGTAGTGTTTATATAGCTGTTGTGGAGGATATCATGAAGCCTTGTTCCGATAAAAAAAACTAGAGCGTAGTTATTATATGATTTGAACTTGAAACGGGTCACGAGAGACCCGAACACAACATAAGGGTTTTGGTCACTAACATAAGGATATGTGATTCATTTCATGTCGAGTTAGGATAACCAGTCGTCTGTTTTGGAAGAGCTTTAATAAAATGTCAAGTAAAGACATAGAAGTGAAACTATCGCAGTGTGTTTTCTGTTATTTCTTATGTGGGTCAGTTCTGGTGGGAGTGTATTCAGAAGGAGGAAGAGGAGGAGGAGGAAGAGGCGAGGAAATATTAAAAAGCATGAAAAATCTACTCCTTTACAGAAAAATAGGAAAAAAACACAAACTATATGTTATACACCTGTGTGTGTGTGTGTGTGTGTGTGTGTGTGTGTGTGTGTGTGTGTGTGTGTGTGTGTGTGTGTGTGTGTGTGTGTGTGTGTGTGTGTGTGTGTGTGTGTGTGTGTGTGTGGTGTGTGTGTGTGTGTGTGTGTGTGTGTGTGTGTGTGTGTGTGTGTGTGTGTGTGTGTGTGTGTGTGTGTGTGTGTGTGTGTGTGTGTGTGTGTGTGTGTGTGTGACGCCCAGCTGCTTCACACTTCTTATCACGGCAGGGAAAAGTAAAAAGGGCGAGTGAGAAGGAGAGAGATTTTGGCAGCAGAGAGAAAAACAAAGATGGCGGGAGGTCAGACGAGGAGAGAGAGGGAGGGAGAAGGGTGTGAAGGAGGAGAGAAGAGGAAGAGGAGGAGGTGAGGAGGAGGAAGAGTGAGAGACGAAGACACTCTCCCTCTCTCCCTCCTCTTCCTCAAGTCTGCTCCTCTCACTCCTGCTTTATTGGTGTGTGTGTGTGTGTGTGTGTGTGTGTGTGTGTGTGTGTGTGTGTGTGTGTGTGTGTGTGTGTGTGTGTGTGTGTGTGTGTGTGTGTGTGTGTGTGTGTGTGTGTGGTGTGTGTGTGTGTGTGTGTGTGTGTGTGTGTGTGTGTGTGTGTGTGTGTGTGTGTGTGTGTGTGTGTGTGTGTGTGTGTGTGTGTGTGTGTGTGTACGCGCCTAATGTTAAGCGGCTTGCAAACATTTTACAATTGTTATTCTTTTGTTTTGAACACTTTACATTAAGGTCCAGCTATTTAGCACGTCAAATCTGAATGAATAATAAATACAATTAAATAAAATGTGAAAACAGAACATTTTAAAATCATCATCATCCTCATCATCATCATCATCATCATCATCATCATTAAATAGGAAAAAAATTAAATGAAATCAAACAAGTAAGATAAGAAATGTAAATGATGAAAATATATTGAGAATATTACATTAATAAAAAAGAGTCATTACTACTTCCACTTAGAGAATATTTTGTAATATTTTTAATTTATTTAATTTATCATTTAAATTAAATTATTAGCATTTAAAAATAATTGGCATTAAATTATTTTTTACATCTTATTTTTTATTTATTTTAGAAAGGTTATAATAAGGTACAAATAATTAAAACATTTCAAATTATTCTCACCACTTCTGTTCTATTCCCGTTCCTTTTTTAATGTGTAATTAATACTTATATTAGTTGTAAACACTTTTACCATGATAAATTATAACAACACTTTTAATGAAAGAAAGTTTTATAAAAAAATTAAATAATACCTAATTTTTATTTTAAATAAAGATTTTTGTCACACGATGTAATCTTAATTTAATAGTGTTTTTTCCTCAGGTTCCCTCTCTGATGATGGACAGCCAGTTCTCAGAGTTCACCCCCGACATAACTCCCATCATGCTCGCTGCTCACACCAACAACTACGAGATCATCAAACTCCTGGTGGCGAGGAAGGTGACAAATACAAATAAAAACACATTTTATTTATCAATATTATCCTTAATTTCTCTTAATCTTTAATAATGTGGTTGTTGTTGTTTACAGGTGACGATCCCCAGACCTCACCAGATCCGCTGCGACTGCGTGGAGTGTGTGTCCAGCTCAGAGGTGAGATAAGATAAGATAAAATAAGATAAGTAAATCTATGTAAATCACAGATAGAGAACTATTTTAAGAAAACTATAATAACATTAAAAAACATGAATAAATATAGCAGTATTTACATTGAAATAAAATGGGATAAAAATATGTGCAGTAATACAAAGAAAACAGATAATGTGTATATTGTGTGCATTAATGCAGAGAGGGCAAGAGTACACACATCCTTTACTCAAGTAGAAGTACAGATACTCGTATTTAAAAATACTCTGGTAAGAGTAGAAGTACTGACTAAACTTCTTTACTCAAGTAAAAGTAAAGAGACTTTGAAATGTACTTCAGTAAAAAGTACCCATAACTAGCAGCTGTTTTAAAGAGTACCTGACCTCCCTTTATATTAATAGAACAATAATGTCATTGTTAGCTAATGAATGTTTCCATGCTGAACAACGGCAACATGACAACGTTTTCATTGGTCCCTCTTCTTTAGAGAAGACCAGGAAATGATGGATACACGGATCGTGTTCAAATCAATAGGCACGCAATGACTCTAAATAATAATGATCACGCCACCAAACACACATTCAAACTAAAGGAACCAGCCTGTTTGGGAAATGTGAGAAGTAGAAAGTACAGGTATTTGAGTTCAACATGTAAGAAGTAGAAAGTACAGGTATTTGGGTTCAACATGTGAGAAGTAGAAAGTACAGGTATTTGAGTTCAACATGTGAGAAGTAGAAAGTACAGGTATTTGTGTTCAACATGTAAGAAGTAGAAAGTACAGGTATTTGGGTTCAACATGTGAGAAGTAGAAAGTACAGGTATTTGTGTTCAACATGTAAGAAGTAGAAAGTACAGGTATTTGTGTTCAACATGTAAGAAGTAGAAAGTACAGGTATTTGGGTTCAACATGTGAGAAGTAGAAAGTACAGGTATTTGGGTTCAACATGTGAGAAGTAGAAAGTACAGGTATTTGTGTTCAACATGTAAGAAGTAGAAAGTACAGGTATTTGGGTTCAACATGTGAGAAGTAGAAAGTACAGGTATTTGTGTTCAACATGTAAGAAGTAGAAAGTACAGGTATTTGTGTTCAACATGTAAGAAGTAGAAAGTACAGGTATTTGGGTTCAAAATGTAAGAAGTAGAAAGTACAGGTATTTGGGTTCAAAATGTAAGAAGTAGAAAGTACAGGTATTTGTGTTCAACATGTAAGAAGTAGAAAGTACAGGTATTTGGGTTCAACATGTAAGAAGTAGAAAGTACAGGTATTTGGGTTCAACATGTAAGAAGTAGAAAGTACAGGTATTTGGGTTCAACATGTAAGAAGTAGAAAGTACAGGTATTTGGGTTCAACATGTAAGAAGTAGAAAGTACAGGTATTTGGGTTCAACATGTAAGAAGTAGAAAGTACAGGTATTTGGGTTCAACATGTGAGAAGTAGAAAGTACAGGTATTTGTGTTCAACATGTAAGAAGTAGAAAGTACAGGTATTTGGGTTCAAAATGTAAGAAGTAGAAAGTACAGGTATTTGGGTTCAAAATGTAAGAAGTAGAAAGTACAGGTATTTGGGTTCAACATGTAAGAAGTAGAAAGTACAGGTATTTGGGTTCAACATGTAAGAAGTAGAAAGTACAGGTATTTGGGTTCAACATGTAAGAAGTAGAAAGTACAGGTATTTGGGTTCAACATGTAAGAAGTAGAAAGTACAGGTATTTGTGTTCAACATGTAAGAAGTAGAAAGTACAGGTATTTGGGTTCAACATGTAAGAAGTAGAAAGTACAGGTATTTGGGTTCAAAATGTAAGAAGTAGAAAGTACAGGTATTTGGGTTCAACATGTAAGAAGTAGAAAGTACAGGTATTTGTGTTCAACATGTAAGAAGTAGAAAGTACAGGTATTTGTGTTCAAAATGTAAGAAGTAGAAAGTACAGGTATTTGTGTTCACAATGTAAGAAGTAGAAAGTACAGGTATTTGGGTTCAACATGTAAGAAGTAGAAAGTACAGGTATTTGAGTTCAACATGTAAGAAGTAGAAAGTACAGGTATTTGTGTTCACAATGTAAGAAGTAGAAAGTACAGGTATTTGTGTTCAACATGTAAGAAGTAGAAAGTACAGGTATTTGTGTTCACAATGTAAGAAGTAGAAAGTACAGGTATTTGTGTTCAACATGTAAGAAGTAGAAAGTACAGGTATTTGGGTTCAAAATGTAAGAAGTAGAAAGTACAGGTATTTGAGTTCAACATGTAAGAAGTAGAAAGTACAGGTATTTGTGTTCACAATGTAAGAAGTAGAAAGTACAGGTATTTGGGTTCAACATGTCAGAAGTAGAAAGTACAGGTATTTGTGTTCAACATGTAAGAAGTAGAAAGTACAGGTATTTGGGTTCAAAATGTAAGAAGTAGAAAGTACAGGTATTTGAGTTCAAAATGTAAGAAGTAGAAAGTACAGGTATTTGTGTTCAACATGTAAGAAGTAGAAAGTACAGGTATTTGGGTTCAACATGTAAGAAGTAGAAAGTACAGGTATTTGTGTTCAACATGTAAGAAGTAGAAAGTACAGGTATTTGGGTTCAACATGTAAGAAGTAGAAAGTACAGGTCTTTGTGTTCAAAATGTAAGAAGTCAAAGTAAAAAGTCGTCAGAAGAATAAGTAGTGGAGTAAAGTACTGATACCAGAAGAATGTACTTAAGTACAGTAACGAAGTATTTGTACTCCACTACTTCCCACCTCTGCCTTAATGTAATATAGACTATGATGTGGCTGAAGTAATTTGCTGAATAAAGTCCTAAATGAGTGTTTCTCCTTGTTTCGCCTGCAGGTGGACAGTCTGCGTCATTCCAGGTCTCGACTGAACATCTACAAAGCTCTGGCCTCCCCCTCCCTCATCGCTCTGTCCAGTGAAGACCCCATCCTCACCGCCTTCAGGCTGGGCTGGGAGCTCAAGGAGCTCAGCAAGGTGACGATTAACACTAAACTATGTTAGAAAAATATCACTGGTCACCGGCTTGAGCTTCAACATCAAGATCCATGTATCCATTATCCTCTCAAGAATGGAAGTAGTCTTCACAAACAGAGCATTTGGTCCAACTAGTTCCTGAACAGTGTCCTGGTTTTTCTCAAACTGTCAAAATTCTGACTTTCTCTTAAAATTCTGACTTTTTCTCAAAATTCTGACTTTTTCTCAAAATCTCAAAATTCTGACTTTTTTCTAAACATCTAAAAAATCAGACTTTTTTCTCAAAATTCTGACTTTTTCTGAATACTTAAAAATGTTAAAGGGGACCTATCATGCAAAATGCAATTTTTGATGTCTTTTATACATCAAGATGTGTCCCCAGTGTGTACCTCCGTACCCAAATCTCTAAAAACGGAGGAACAACGGAGCTGATCCAGATTTGCGTCCGATATGACGTAATATCGGAAATGTAGGCGGGCTTTACACCCACGGCCCTATCAGAAACGTTGCTATCAGAAACAATGCCCGACTGTTTTGGACGTAATATGGTCGGTGTTTACATTAGCATCGCTAACACTCAGAGCTAACCTGTACTGGAGAGCATGTGTGTGAAGAAGCAGGAAATAAAAAGGAACTCACCTTGTGGTATAACCGGCAAGAGAGAAAGCCTTTGAGCTCCATACTGTTTCAGAAATAAATACACATGTATTTATTATAAACGTGTTAGTCCTTAACATCTATCACTGTGTATATCACCATTCAAACATCTTTTAAAAGTTGAACAAACCCCACACAGCTCAGTAAAGACTGTGAAATGTTGACTTTATTTGATCATTTCACTAAAAACTAACGTTCACATTTCTCTTTTTGATTATAATACTGATGAACGTTCAAAACAAAGCACTTTGGCAACTTACCACATACGTTTTAAAAAGCTTAATAAGCACCGTAACTTTCATGATATCATTTATCGGTCATAATCGGTTGTTTCCGTGAACGGCCGACTGTTGTGTGACGGCAAATGCCGCGGCCGCAAGGCATTGTGGGGCAGCATTTTCTCCTTTCCTTTCGTAAAGGAAGGTCCAGTGGTTCCTAAGCTAAAGGACATTATAAAGGAAGTTTGAAACCTCCTTTCCTTTCATCTAGAGAATTCGAACGGCACTTATCATGGCTGCCACTGAGGGACTTCCGGGTCATTTCACTCCGTTAGGAAGGTTCCTAAGCTAAATGGACTATTCGACCGCAACCATGGTCTCATTCTCAAGAGAGACCTGTTTATACCCAGAATCAGCACTTTTGAAACAGGAAGTGAAATAGAGGGATATGAGGCATGTCTAGAATGGGTGATCTGTTTGTTTTTTTTAGCAAAGCACTTCATAGACATGTTTTTTATATATCTGAGTCCTATGCTATTGCCTAAAAATAGCATGATAGGTGACCTTTAATAATCACTGGTCACCGGCTTGAGCTTCAATATCATCCATCATCTCCTCTGAAACCCTTTCCCCCCGCCCTCTCTCCTCTCCAGGTGGAGAACGAGTTTCGGCAGGAGTACGAGGAGCTCTCTCAGCAGTGCAAGCGTTTTGCCAAAGACCTTCTGGACCAGGCGCGGAGCTCCAGAGAGCTGGAGACCATCCTGAACCACCGGGACAACGACCAGAGCGAGGAGCTGGACCCCCGGCAGTGCCACGACCTCGCCAAGCTCAAGCTGGCCATCAAGTACCACCAGAAGGAGGTAGGACGCCATCTTTGTTCATACACAGGGCTGCCATTTTAGTTTTATAGCTTTAAGAATCAGTTTTGCAAAGTTGAAGCTCCTGAAGTGCAGACAGAAATACTCAAACCTGCTGAAACTGATTGAGCTACCTCACTTGCTTCACTGTGATTTGTGCCATTGTGATTTTATATTTCAAACATGTACTTTTGGAACATTTAAGCTCCTAAAAATCTCTTTTTGGTGTGACAAAAACACGAAATCCTGCTGAAACTTGAGTGTTTCCTTGGTAGGTTGGGAGATTTTAAAGAAGAGAGCTTCCTCTCCTTGTTCCCAGAGATGTGTGTGTGCTTTTCCAAAGATGTGATGCAACCTTTAATCTCCTAAATGTATGTTTGGGTGGAAAAACAATCCACAATCTAGATAAAACGAGTGTGTTTTCCTAGAAGTGTGTGTGTGTGTGTGTGTGTGTGTGTGTGTGTGTGTGTGTGTGTGTGTGTGTGTGTGTGTGTGTGTGTGTGTGTGTGTGTGTGTGTGTGTGTGTGTGTGTGTGTGTGTGTGTGTGTGTGTGTGTGTGTGTGTGTGTGTGTGTGTGTGTGTGTGTGTGTGTGTGTGTGTGTGTGTGTGTGTGTGTGTGTGTGTGTGTGTGTGTGTGTGTGTGTGTGTGTGTGTGTGTGTGTGTGTGTGTGTGTGTGTGTGTGTGTGTGTGTTTATTATTCATGCATGCATGTGGACCTTTGCTGGAGTCACGTTTGGTTATCAAATACCAGCAGAAAGAGGAATGGACACCATGTTAAGTTATGGGTTTCTTCTGTGTGTGTAGTTTATATTATTCATCACCCTCGCTGGTGTCAGGGTTAGTTGGTCGCCATCTTTGTTCATGTCATTTCCAGAGAGGTGTGCCATTTTCATCTTTTTAAATGTTTTTATGCATGTATGTGGACCTTCGCTGGTGTCAGGGTTGTTGAAGCAGAATCAGGTAGAGGTAATATATCAAATGTGGCACAGACATAACTGAAGACATTAGTATATACTATCAGTATAGACGTTTTAGAAAGAAAAATAAGCTTTAAATACGTGATTCAACTTCCTGTTGACCACAACACATGCAGGCTATTCCTGGTTGCAGGTAACAGTACATTTTAAGTGGAGTGTTTTCATCTCCTGCCGCTTCTTTATTCCGTGTTTTTGAGAGTTTCAGGGATTTGGTCTCCTTCCTCGTGTCGCTCGTTAAAGGAAAGTGAGACTGCAGGAGACACAGAAACAGATGATGGGATACAGAGACAGTGGAGCAGAGTGAGAGGATACAAAGGGAGATTTAATGGGACAGAAAGAGAGATGAAAGCAGAGCGAACGGGAACAGGAAGTGCCTGAGTGAGGAGAGATGGAGATGTGATGGAGTTATATAAATATATATATATTTAAACCCAGAGGAAGTGTGTGTCTCTCTCCGTCTGTCAGACGGTTAAAGCTCTGAGACACAGAGAAGAAATGTGGAGAGAGGTCAGAGGTGGAGGAAGGATCAGGGGAGAAATGAGAGGAGGAGACCGAGGTAATGAGAGGAAGGAGAGAGGACATGTTTCCGTTTCAGGTACGGAAGATTTCAGGGGTTTGCAGCAAAAAATGCATTAAAATAGCTCCAAATTGTAAAGAAAAAAGTCCCAAAATGGATGAAAACAAAAAATAAAACGGATATATAAACAGTAAGGTGTATAAATATGAATCTGCATAAGAGTTGATAGATATAACAGCATGGATGTGTGGAAACAATATTGTGACAGACAGTGTTAGCTTTGTTTGTCTACAACAGTAAAATGTCGCATATATAAATATAATTATATACACACATAAATTACATTTTTACCTATTTTAATAGCTCGTTTATAAAATAGAAACAGTGAAAAAAGGCATTTAAAGTGTTAATTTGTCATGCAACAATGTCAAAAAATACTGTTTTCAGTCAATTAAGGATAATTCCTGGATTATTTTTATATTAAAGCTAAAATCTTTGGAATGACAAAATTATTTTACGACATTTAAATTATTAATTTATAACAATAAGAAATGTTAGTTGCAGCACTTAATGCATTTGTTGCAAGCAATATATATTAAATAAAATAGACACAAAAAACGCACTAAGCACATCTTGAGACAAACATAATTGTACATTTAATATCAGATGAATAAAATATGCTCACAAAAACATTTAATGTTTTTTTTATACTTTTCTTTAAGAAGAACAATTAGAGTCCATCTTCTGAATTGTTTATTGTTTATTGTTGTTTATTGTTGTTTAATTAAAATAATCCACATCATTTATGCTACTCATTGCATGCTAATTATTTGAGTGCACGTCACTTATTAATATGCATCACATCACTAACAAGCCAACATACTGAACATACCATAGTTAATGACGGCAAATTCCTTATTGTAATTCTGAAAATGTTACCATGCAAACTCTTCACATGCCGACCCTCTGAATGCTGCACGAGGTTAACATGCAACTTATAAATTATGTTAATTATGCTAATTCATGCAACTCATGCTAATTATGCAAGTTGCCTCTGGTAGTTTCTAAACGCTGGACACTCAAACTTTACATATATTACTAGGGATATAACAATATACCAAATATCGCAGTATCGCGATAAATAAACGTCCCAATACCGTCGTGAGACTGACAAAATCTACCGCGATAAAAAATATTCGGTTAACGCGACCACTGCTGTCCCAGCAACATCAGTACCAAGCGAGAGAGTTTTTTCCACAGCAGGGGATATTGTAAACGCCCAAACATCCCAGCTTCTACCTGGAAATGTGGGCATGCTTATATTCCTAAAAACCTGTCTGATGATGCTGAGTGAGTGACTTAGTGAGTTTGAGTTGAGTTACTTGAAAAACTAAAGTGAAACTTGATTTATTTTATTGCGGGGTCTGATTATTAAATGTCCTTGTTTATTTGTGAGGTGCAGTGGCACAAAGAAAATGCCTATTTGTTTTGTAGTACTAGTAGGTACAAAAACACTGGTTTTCTTGTTCCAGTCTGTTACTGTCACTTTGTTTTTGACACTTTAAAATACTGCTATCCTACTAAAATGCTGTACAAATCAGATTTATTATTTAATAAAGAACATTTTTCCAAGTAAAACATTTTTAAATTTAATTTTTTTTTCTTTATTATTCAATATCGCGATAAATACCGTACCGTGGACTTGTTATCGCGATATTATCGTACCGTGAGTTTTTGGTATCGTTACATCCCTATATATTACTAACTAAAACAAAAAAATGTTGGGGAACAGAGAATTTCCAGGTTATCAATAAGGATGAAGGCTGACAAAGAATGAAATATAGTCCAAAAAACCCCAAATAAAAACCTTTTATTACGTCATAAAATCATCATATATACATGAGAGTAACTTCCGGGCAAAAAGTACGGCTCCGCCCACTTTTGGGGGAAAACAACGCTGTTATTTGATTGGCGGTCAATTCAAATTCTGAAGTTTTTGCCAATCCGATCAGAAATGTAAGAAAACCCTGGATTTTCGGATCTTCAAAGAGCGCGATTACGATGGCCAGACAGGCAAACAATTACACTAACGTTTAATTACGTTTGTGTGTGCCAGGTGTGATTCACATGGGGGGGATTGGGCACATAAGGGGGGGGGGGACACATCTAGAGTATGTGTGTGTGGGTGTTTGTGTTACAAAGTTGACTAAATCATCCAAAATTCAATGAAAGTGGTGATCAGCTAATTGTATATGTTCAAATGTCTACTGTGAAGGATATCATAAAGCCTTCATGCAATCGAATGTAAAACAAAAAAGTAATGATTGATGAAAGTAGTAAATCGGTCAGATTTGACACATCAATTTTTCACATTTCTGCAATCAGCCTTCTGCTAAATGTTTGAAAACTCTTTGATCCACGTGCTCCTGGTGCTGACTTCATTATCAGCCCAACAATCGCTCAGCATTTAGCCGCTCTCTCGGTCAAACAGTGATTAAAGTGTGTCCTGCTTCCTCGCTGAGAGAGAGTGCTGCTGTGAGAAACTCTCCAACAGAAAGCAGAAAAGTGTCTTTTTATTTCACTGAAACATCCCGTGGCGTTCTGCAGCGGGAGAGACTCTCAGCTCCGGAAATAAGACA
>NW_022987728.1:1726342-1851342 GCF_902827165.1 Trematomus bernacchii
TCAACTCTTCCAACTCCTCCCTTCTCTTCTCCCCTCTCTCCCCCCTACATATTGTCATTATGAGTTAGCTACGTTAGCATGCATCCAAAACCCCATAAAGCTGCAGGAATTCTTCGTAATTGTTCCTATTTTAACTTGTTTTTAATTTCTCCCCCTTTTCCCCAGAGGTTATGTCCGTCAACTCTTCCAACTCCTCCCTTCCTCCTCCCCTCTCTCCCCCTCCAGCTTGTCATTATGAGTTAGCTCGGTTAGCATTCATCTCAAAACTCCACAAAGCTGCGAAATTCTTCTTAATTTGTTCATATTTTAAATTCAAACTTGTTTTTCATCTCCCCCTCTATTGCTCCTTGCCCTCAGTTATGTCTGTCAACTCTTCCAATTCCTCCCCTCTCTCCCCCTACAGCTTGTCATTATAAGTTAGCTATGTTAGCATGCATCTCCAAACCCCATAAATCTGCAAGAATTCTTTGTCATAATTTCACAATTTTAACAATTTTAACTTGTTTTTCATCCCCCTTTTTCCCCACAGTTATGACCGTCAACTCTTCCAACGCCTCCCTTCTTCCTCCCCTCAACTTCTATGGCACCATGCTACTATGCAACAATTCCCAAAGAGGCGTCATTAGCCTCACCGCCTACTTCCTCTCCCTCACCCTCCTCCTCCTCCCTCTCTGCATCCGAGTCGTGTATCTCGGTGTGCAGAAATGGCGCCAGCAACCCAACGCCATAATCTGCCACTCTGACGCCTTCACGTACAACATGGTCGCCACCGAGCTGATGAATATTCTTGGTTCTTGCCTCAGCTGCTGTGCCGCCTACACAGGTTTTAACATAATGATGAAGCTGGGGATGGGCCTTTTCCTCCTCAACTTCTCCGCTCAGCAGTATTTCCACGTGCTCACCTGTGTGGAGCGTTACCTGGCCGTCGTGCATCCAATCATCTTCCTGAAGCTGAGAGGAAACAGAGCAGTTCGGATCAGAAATGTCACCATCGTGTGTGTTTGGCTGCTTTGTTTTGGCTTGATGGCTTTCCTCAGCTTGCCAGAGGTCAAAATTAACGCCGTATCTTATTTGTGGACGTCCCTCTTTTTGTTTGTGATTCTTTTCTGCAGCCTTTCTGTCGTCTGGGTTCTGATTCGCCCAAAGCCGGGGGTTGGGAAGCGGGTTGATCGAACTAAAGTGAGGGCGCTTTACTCCATGATGGTTATACTGGGAGTGCTGGTTTTCAGATTCGGAAGCACCCCCATCGGCTCGGCTCTGTATCACTCTGAGAATCTGGTTTTGGATGAAAAGTGTTTGACCTGGTTCTGTATGACCTGGATGGGTTTACCCAGCAGTTTGGTTTTACCGCTGCTCTATCTGCACAGGGCGGGAAAACTAACGTGCTGCAGGAAAACTGATTCAGGATCAGATCAGAGCAGAGGTTAGATGCTCAGTGACTTCCAATGGTGTTGATTTTGTCTTAAAGCAACCAATATCAGTCTAGTTGCCAGCTCAAAGAGTCCTGTTGTTAACCCGGAAATGTTGAGTACCCCAACGTTTTATGATAGAAATGTAGAATTGGGTTTTGAGGCTTTTTGACGATGCCGAGTCCATTTCCGACCTTAACAATGGCAGTATTACCAGAAAGTGGCCATATTTGTACTCTAAGTGGGCTGATTTGATTACCTTGAGAAGTGTTGCGACCATTGGATATAGAAAGCACAAGATGAAAATTATTATCTCTACTGTGAAACATTTTCTTTCAAGTAAATGAGCAATCTGTCCAATTAAAACGAACCAGAGTCGCATAGATCCTCCAAATATACCCAACATTCATCAAAATTAGCCCACAGAGAGCACATATATTGGCATTTTCTGGTTAAAACTGCCATAATCTATCCTGAAAATGTCAGAAATGGACTCAGCATCCTCAATAACCCCCAAAACCACTCCAATAGTGTCCAATCAGCCAAGCTATTTTTGTACCTATTGTCTGCATTGCTTATCTTGGTAATTATTGCTAATTAACTTATGCTAATTGTGCTAATTTCTTTCATAAAACTTTGGGGTACTCAACATTTCCGGGTTCGCAACAGGACCCAACTGGCAATTAGAGAATTACTAAAAAGGCAAAAAAGGTCAAGATTAGCAAAACTGTCTCGAATAATGTTTGGTTTTATAGGCTGTCTAGGGTTTTAAGGTAAAAGAGCAAAGCACTATAAATAGCAATAACAAATAAGAAAGGCTCGGTTAAACAGAGGTGTATAACATTGCATTAGTTCAATAACATAAAATGGCCTAAATGTGTGATTTAGATAAAATATTTTGGGGAAATATACCGTTTTTTTCCCAGTTTATCATTGAGCTGTTTTCATAATAAATGCATAATGGGTTTTATTATATCTCTGTGCTACTATATATTTGTTTAATATGTTTTTTTAACCATTACTAGCAACCAGAAAGTGCAACATGCTGATTCTTTCCTACACCACTCTATTCATCAGAAGTTAGCATAAGATATGTTGTTTTTATTTATTTAAATCAACTATCACACAGCCGTTCTGTATCTTATGAAATGTCAATATGAGGCTCATGATTCAGGAAAAATGATTTTATGAATTGTAAATATGTTGTATCTGTTTCTGCTTTAAAGGATGTTGTAAAGTATAATCTCTATAGCTCAAACAACATGTCTAACTGATCTCTATACGATCACTGTTTTTATTTCTGGCTCTTCTTCATGTGTCTGCGTTTAAACTGGATGTTATATTTCTGGATGGCAGCTGGAGATTTGCCCGACTCAATCTGCAGTGAAATATTTGGTAATTTATTTTTGCAAAAATGCAAAAAGCTCTCCTCTGTCTCCTCCATACACATGTATTTATTTGGAGTTGATTTTATGGATTAGTGGTTTTGTAAAGAAGAGGAAGGAAGACCAGACAACCCTCCTGGATAAAGTGAGTTTCATTCATCTGAACATGTTGGGTACCTGATTTCTTACTTTTTCGGAGACATTCGATCATATTACTGGGGTTTTATCTTGGTGACAGCATCTGCTGGACTTATTTTAATACTTCTTTTGCAAAAGCATGGTGCCACATCACATTTAAGACAAAAGGAAGGAGCATTTTGATGTAAAATATCTTCTTTAAACTTAAAAATATGCATTCATACCATAAATTAAATACGTCAAACTTTTAATTTGTTAGATTTATTACGGGGTGTGCAGGTGTTGCTGTTGGATTTTTTTTTATCTGCTTGTGAAACACTTTTGTAGTGTTTCTTTTGATAAAATATGATTTGATTATGTTGAAAATGTGGTCTTACAGCATGAATCATATCCAGCTATCCTGTGCTACCAGGAGGAGGGGCTTCATGTAGACATTGTGTTTAAATTGTTTTAATATCAGTAAAAGTTGGATTGGAAAAGTTTAAAATTGTGAATAAAAAATCTACAAAATTAAGCAAAAACATCATATTTTATTTCATGCCAAAATCATAATTTGGAAAGTACGAAGCTGTTAAATAAAAGTAGTGAAGTAAAAATATGATGAAACCTTTACAAAGTTTACATTTTCAACTCACAGCCGGACAGGTGTTGTTCCACATCTCACCTGAGAGGAGCGCTACCTGGCTGTCATTGGTCCAGTCAGGTACCTGAGAAAAGTGAGCGGAGCCTCAGCACTTGGTGTGTTTGGTTTATCTCCCTTATTTTCCCACAATGCAATTTTCCACCCTTTTATACATCTCTGTGGCTCTGTGGCCACTATTTCAAGTAACTACGTCTACTCGATGACGTAGTATACTTGAAATAGTGGCTCTGCAGCAGCTCTACTCGACATTGAGAAAAGGCCTGTCACTTCTTTCTGCAGCCTCTCTAGTTCTCTACACTCTGATTGGTCCAGGGCCGGGAAGGGGGCAAGGCCAGAGACAGGATGGACCAATCAAAGAGGAGGGCTTTCCAGTTTCAACTGGCTGTAATAACTGGAACTCTGAAACAAATGTATAGATGATCAGAATTATACAGATTATGGGATGTTATTGCACACACTACTTTGTTTACTGGAGTTAAAGTTAACTCCTCAAAGTAACCAACACTAATATAGTGCCTGAACAAATCCAAAAAGTCGTGTTTTCTTACTGCATGTAAACAAAAGTTAAGAAATAGTTGAACACTTTTTTTTTTAAGATGCATGCTGGGAGTTGCAGTCCATTTTCCTTTTTGTAGTTGAAGTTGAATGAGCAAAAGATGAGTCACCATGATGGTTAAGTGAACTCTTCACCGTCCGGTTGGGACTAAGTGTGATTTGCAAGTTGTTCAGGTATTAAAATAACACAAAGCACACAGAGACGTGTTGGGTCTTAATCATTTGAATGAGTTCACAAATTGAGCTCTCCTCGCCAGTGGCGGCTGGTGGAAAATATTTTAGGTGGGGCTGTGGAAATGGTGATCAAACAATACTAGAGGGGTCCGGGGGGATGCTCCCCCGGTAATTTTTTTTGAGAAAAGACCCCTTAAATCATGACTTCTGGTGATGTTAGAGGGGGGGAGAAGGACAATTTGAGGCTTAAAAATATGAGAAGACTGATCAATACCTCAATAACTTCAGTGTGGTTAGCTATGAATCTTCCAAAACTTCCAAACACCTTGTCCTGGACATAGTTTCTACAGCATAAACTGTGCAACAGTACAGTATGCCCACACAAACTGCAGAACACCGGGGCTTTGGGAACACTGATTTAATTCCCATTTAACCTGTTAAGGGGCTTTTTTCCCCCGTTTTTTTTCTCACGAAACTGTGTCTCAGGGCTTCTTAAAATGTAATAAACTATTCATGTGTCCTACTCAGAGGAAACTGATGATATGAACCATGTTTACCGAAACAAAACACAAGTCTCACAAGAAGCGTCTAAATGAGCCCTGAGCGAAAAAATGTTCGCACTCTAGGTATAAATCAATCGATATACTTATCGGATATGCACAAACAAGCTTACAAACTGAGATTCCACATATTCTAGAAATATAAGTATCATCACTGAGCGATCAGAACTCAGCGGAAGCGGAAGCAAATACAGACATCACACGACGTAGCTTTAGGTAGCAAAACATGGAGATATGCTCACCTTTTGCAGAATAACAATTCTGATCAAAAACGAGAAAAACGCAGCTGAAGGTTAATCCATAAATTAATCCAATGTGTCTGTCACTTTGAAAAATGATTGATGATCCATAATTCCATTTTTATGTCAAAAACGTAGTTTTCATTAGCTGCTAAATGGTAGCTTCCAGAGTGTATGACAGCTTCCTGTTTTGTCTCCTTGGATACGAGTCCAAACAACTCACAGACTGCACCGGGCGCTCATGTAGGAGCCCTGTGACCATCATATTTGACGACGCTGATTGGCTGAAATTATGTTTTCGCTGCATAGTTTACACGTTACAGATAGCAACAGTCAGCTGCTAGTGGCTGCTGCTGCACTGGTTGAGGGCTCCTCTCTTAGCGCCCAGACGAGAGAAGGTACACGGGCAAGGCCAGGCAGGAAACATGTGACTTATCAGTAACTTTAGACATCGTAACACAATTTTAAACGATATTTTATTGTAGATTATACATTTTACTGATACCAATTATATAATATTTACCTTGTTCATTAAAAATAAAAATAAAAATATATATGTTTTTTAAAATATATTTTTTATTTTTATTTTTATTTTTATTTTTATTTTTATTTTTTAATATGGGAAGAGGTGGGGCGGCGCCCCTAGCGCCCCTATGGACCGGCCGCCACTGCTCCTCGCTCTGTTGGAGTGTCTTTAAACAAACACTGTCCTGGAGATGATCCTGAATTTGCCTTCGAAACGCTGACAGAAATAATAGTTTTTCCAACATGCAAAAATCACGCAGTCACCCGTCTTGTCACACACACACATACAAAAAGTGTTACAGTATACAAAGACAAGACACCAGTGTTTCTGAGGAGACGCTGAGACAGAAGGACCAGAGACTCAAACACTGATGATGAGGTTAGTGTTCTCTAAAACGATATAATATGTTTAATTAATATCTCATTGTATTTTAAAGTTTCAGTTCTGGTGTTTATCATCTTCAAATATGTTGAGTTTTTCACACAGATTCTCTAAATGGGCTAAAACAGGGATTTTAATACTGCTTTTATTTTTATTTCATAAAATACATCACAAATATAATTTATAAATATAGAAATGATTTATATTTCAATAATGAATTCCATGTGATTTCAATATTTTGTATTTTTTTAAGTTTGTAAGGTCCTAAAAATTAAAGGCATTGGTACAATATTCAGATTGAATTATAACAATAAACACCTCATTATTATTTACTCTTCATTTAATACATATTTTAATATTATTTATATGTATTCAATTTATAAATATTTTATTCAATAATTTGTTTTGTATTCAATTTAATTCATTATTAGTAAATATTTAAAAATGTTAAATATTTTTACTTTTATTTATTCTTGAATTGAGAATCTTTCCCCCGGGACAGAAATGATAAAACCCCCTCTTTTTCCTTCGCCCCCTTCTCTCTTCTTCAGTGCCATGGACGCCAACACCTCTTCCTCCCAGAACTCCTCCCAAACCCCCCCCTCCTGCTTCAGTTCTCCTCCTGGTTCCTCCATCTTCGCCATCTTCACCGTCACCAACCTCCTCCTCCTGCTCCCTCTCTCCACCTTCATCCTGGGCTTCGGGTTTCTGCGCTGGAGGAAGCAACGCCCGGCGGCCATGAATCCTTTGGACGTCTTCACCTTCCACATGGTGGTCATGGAGCTCTTCGGCATGTCCTCCTCCGTCACCTGCTTCACTGGCGCCTACAAAAACCACCAAAACATGGTCAAGGTGGGGTGCAACATGTTCGCCATCACCTCCTGTGTGAAGATGTTCTTCCACGTGCTGACATGTATGGAGCGCTACATGGCCGTGGTTCACCCGCTCACCTACAGAAACCTGAGTAAATCGGGCGGGGTTATGATCAGAAACATCTGCGTGGGGTTTGTTTGGTTCCTTCTCGCCGGGTTGATCGCGTTAAGGCTTCAAATGGGCAATAATTTCAACATGATTCTGTTTTTCTGCAATCTGGTTTTGTCGTTGATCGTCAGCTCTTTCTGAAACATCTCCGTTGTCCGCGTGCTGAATCGTGCAGGGCCAGGGGAAGAAGGTGCGAACGCGGGAAAGACGGATACATTAAAGCAGAAGGCGCTCGTCACAATCACGGCTATAATGGCGGTTCTGTTGGTGGGGTTTAGTGGGAATCTGATTTGTTTGTCTCTGGGGTCGTCTCACGTGTTGAGCAGCTACGACACATGTGTTGTTTTAACATCCGGAGTCTGGTTCTGTCTGCCCAGCAGTTATGTGCTGCCGCTGCTGTTCCTGCACAGAGCGGAAAAACTACCGTGTTTGAAATACAACAAGAATTAATTTGGGATCGGGGATCGGGCTGAAGGAGCATTATAGTTGCTCAGAGGTTAAATTATCTTGTCTTTATTTCTATGTAACCTTAAACACTGTTATGCACTTGAAATGTATGTATAAAGTGATTTAGTTTTATTTTTCCCAATCCTTTATCTCATCACAATTGAGCATATATATTGGAGAAACGTATCTTTACCCACAATCCTCTTTTACATATATCAAATCAAATCAGGTTTTATTTATAAAGCACATTTAAAAGCGATTTTTGGTCGAGCCAAAGTGCTGTACATGTAATAAAAAACACATTACTACAAAACACAATAAACGACAATAAATTACAACAGATATAACTTAAAAAAACAAAAACAAAATAAGAATAAAACACACGGAAAAGTCAGGAGTCATGCTCCGCTCTAATTAGAAAGCCAGAGAGAAGAAGTGTGTTTTTAATGTGGATTTAAAAACCCCTACGGTCTGGGCCGACCTCACATGGAGGGGCAAAGTGTTCCAGAGCCTAGGGCCAGCTGCTGCGAAGGCTCGGTGCCCTCTGGTTTTTAGCCTGGTCTTGGGCACTACCAGCAGCAGCTGGTCAGCAGACCTTAAAGCTCTGGCTGGGGTGTAGCGCTGGAGCAGTTCAGCTATATAGGCCGGAGCCAGCCCATTTAGTGCTTTAAAAACAAATAAAAGGACTTTAAAATCAATTCTGAACCGAACTGGAAGCCAGTGTAATGAGGCCAGAATAGGGGTGATGTGGTCGCGCTTTTTGTGACCAGTCAGCAAACGTGCAGCCGCGTTTTGGACTAGCTGTAAGCGTTTGATTGAGGCCTGGTCCATACCCACATACAGAGTGTTACAATAGTCCAGTCTCGAGGTTACAAAGGCGTTGATAACCCTTTCTAAGTCTTTAAAAGATAAATACGACTTGGTTTTGGCCAATAGTCTTATTTAAAAAAAGCATATATGTATACAATGTTATAATTTAATATATTGTAATGTCTGTAATTCTTATGTTATCCTTGTATGACATGCTTTTTGACCTGTAAGCCATGACTCATAAAGTAAACTATGATAATAAAGGAATAAATATACACATGTGCCTAATGTCTCCTGTGATTGAGGGCTGTTTTTCTAGTCATTCATGTGCATGTTAAACCTCTCTGTGTAACTGTATTTGTAGTGCTTCTACAAAGAAAACGTGGAGCTCTGCTGACGACATCGTTGGAGACCCTAGGTAGAGGACGAAGATGCAGATAGGGAGGAGGACGAGGATTTTGGTGATGTCGGCTGAGGTAAAGATTAAGGAGCCTGGTCTGTTGAAGAAGCAGTTGTCCCAAGGTGGATAAGAATGTGCAGTGAAGTTATTTGAGTCATTTACGGCCATATCTGAAAGAGAAAAAGACAATCAAAGGACAAAACATATAAATGGACTCCCGCGTTGTATTTCCTTCTGCAACATCGATATCCAAAGAGATTTTCATAAGGAAGTTTCACCTGTGCAAGAGTCATAGAAACGCTGCCAGTCCAGTTAAGTCATCCACAAAAATGTGGATTCAACAAGAATTTAATAAAAGTGTAGAGAAGAACAAGACAACCAACCTTTATCAGTTATAGTTTCTGATCTTCTTCTCTCTGTGAATTCCCGTTTCTGAGCACATGCTCCAAATAAACGTCAGTATTATATTAAAACCTGACACATCCTCCTTCCTCTCCCTCTCTCTCTCCAAATGAAATACAAATTCAAATCTGATATTTGAATGAAGTCACAGTGGCACTAATGAATAACCTGTTGAAAAAAACGACAGAAAAGAAAAACCCTGTGTCATTAGTCAAAGTGTGGCTGCATTAAAACTGAACCTCTTCATGCTTTCCTTATCCAAACATTGGACCTGATGAGCCAGAAATGAGATGTTCTGGTTCATCTTGTAAAGATCTTTGACCCATACTCTTTAAAACGTTTTTAACAATTAAAAACGTTCCACTATAACACTGAGGTCCTAGGACATCCTTACCCCTATTTGGAACCAAATAAAATAGATTACTATCAGATTTAATGATTTTAAATGAATCATTTCAACTCATTCTCTACAAAGTATTCGTCCTTGGTTAGAAAGGAATAAAGCTGCGTCGTCAGCATGGAGGAACATATCTGCTATAAATATGTTCCGATCATCTTTTGCACCATAACACTCTGTTTCTAAATACAATATCTTTGTTGTTTCTTCTTAATAGGGTCCAAAATATTGTCTAGTTAAAAAAGAAATAACAAACAAAGAAATTGCAAGTACATTTTATTGTATTGATCCATTAGATGGAGAGCTGACAGCATTCAAATGAAGCGAGGACAGAGCCTGCTGCGTAAACAAATCAGAGTCATTAACTGTTTTGCATATTTCTATATCTTATACAGTCTAATATATGTGTATGTACATCATTTGGAAGCTTCAACTTACTGACAAAGATATAATATGCTATATATACGGTGCATATCCACACAATGTAACTTAAAACACGATCAATGTCCCTTTATTATGGCTTTCTTTTTACTCCTAAAACTATTCAAACCACAGTTCATCTTTTACAGGAAACTCAGTTTCCAGATCCTTGGATTATTTCAGGATGTTTTCACACATTGTTCCCTCGTATACCTAAGTTAAATCAAGCTATATAATAAATGAATAAACAATAATTCTCCCCAGTCGTTGTAACAGAAATACAGACGAGATGTTTGTCTCTGGAACGGTTGAAGACTAAGCCAACATGTTTCCAAATGGTTTGCGTGCAAAGCTGATTGAATCCTCATCCTCATTTGGTGATTTTCTTACAACAGGTTAATGTACCCGCCCTGTGCAGAAACAGCAGAGGTAAAACCAGACTGCCGGGGAGAGAGAGCCAGTTATCAGCCACCGCCATCTCACAAATAGTTTCCCCTGACACAGCAGAAACAAACCACATCAGATTCGCACAACAATTCACCAACATAACGGCAAGTATGGCCATTATGGTGAAGAAAGCCCTGCGCTTTGATTGGTCAACTCTTTTCCTGTCCCCACCCTGCTCCCCTGGCCCTGGACGAATCAGAACGCAGAGAACAGACATGCTGCAGAAGAAGACAATGCCCAAGGAGATAATCGTGAGGCTGAGATCGAAGTAAAACAAAGGTTTCTCTATGTTCAGAGGTGTCACTGCAATGAAAATCAGCCAAACACACCCAATGCAGATATTTCTGATTCTGACCCCTCTCTCTCCTTTCAGATTCAGGTAGGTGACGGGATGCACGACAGCCAGGTAACGCTCCACACAGGTCAGGACGTGAAATGAATTCCTTCCATACCAGGTAAAGCACACAACAAAATAACCAACACGGTATATAATGACATGAACTGTATAGAGACCATACAGGTAGAGCGTGAACCCTGAGTAATCCACCAGCTCAATCAGCACCATGTGGAAAGTGAAGATGTCCGAGTGACTGGTCGTTGATGACGTGGAGCTCCGCTGACGCCATCGCTGGAGACCCAGGTAGAGGACGAAGATGCAGATAGGGAGGATAAGGAGGGTGATGGTGATGTAGAATGAGAGGAAGATTAAGGAGCTTGGTCTGCTGATGAGGCACTCCATTTCCTTTGGGAGGATTTGATGAAGAAGGGAGTCATTGGAAGATGGAGAATCGAGTGCCATGTCTGCAAGAGAAAAAGTCAATCAAGAAAACATGAATGTAATCCTGTGATGCTCTTCCTGCTATACCGATAGCCGGAGCATATTTTAGGAAACTCACTGAGTTTGAAAAAATAAAAAATCATCTGTGCAAGTAATCATCCATAATAATGTTAAATTCGGAGACAGTTTCTTCCCGCGGGCAGTGAGACTGTGAAACAATTGAACTGCTAAAACAATTTCATAACATTCATCAGTATCTAATTACTTAGATTAGATAAAACTATCTAATTATTTATTTATCAATGTATTATTTATTTATATTGTAGTATTTATCTGTGTATTATTTATTTTTTAATACATATTTCCTATCATTATTTTTATAAATCCTCCTCATCTGGACTCCTTTATGATTTTTTTAAATGCATGGGTTTCTTTGTTTATTATTATTATTATTATTATTATTACTACCATTTTATATATTTTTCTTACATTTTATATTATTATTTACATTTTACATGTCACAGTTTATTTCATGTTTGTACTGTATTGCATGTTTTCTTGTCATTAGGTTCCAAATGAGGAGATTATATATTTTATTATTTTTAATATATTATTTTATCCCCGTTTCCTATTTAAACATTGTTTATATTGTTTTATTTATATTTTAGTTATTACTTTCCATTTTTAAATGGATGCTGGAGCCTCCCGCAGGGAAACACCCTGAAATAAACCCTTAATAAAGTATTTTTAAACATCATCCGAGGCGTGTCCCATGTCTCAGCTGCACCACCTCTCTAGACCTCGGCCTGGGTTTTAAACACTTTTAGGGACACTTGGTTGACTTTATTTTAAGATATGTCCCCTCCCTGTGTGCCTACTAACCCGTGTGTATTTTATATTTTATATTTTACATATTTGTTTTATATTATACATATTTTAACATTTTGGGTTGATGTGATTTTTATTACCAGCACTTATTTTTAAAAGCTGCAAGCTGCATATTCACTCTAAAAAATCACGAACTACATCTCTCAGTGAACTCAGACACAGTCCTCATTATGTAGTTTGATTTGTAAGAATGACTGCTATGGAGAAATCCCTTTCAATTACATACCCATACATTATATGTGTTCACTGTCAAATAAGCACCTCTTATGTAAATGTAAAACATGACTATTTAAAGCCAGTGGACGAAAGAACCACACCTTGTTTTTGGCTCAGATCGTTTATTCAGTTTTAGACAATTAAACATCCAGTTAAAACTCCATTAAGGTAAATATGACAAAAATAGTGATACACATATTATAACCATCACCACATTTCAACCAAAACGTAAACAAATTCTGAAAAGCAAAACATTATAGATTTGTCTTTTTATATATATTTTCTCATAAACATAAAAGACAACAATTCAAATGAAGATTACAGGTTTCACACTTTAAGAGGATAAATAAACATGTACTCTATGAATAACTACTACAACAAAAACATATCAAGTCATTCAGATGTTCACAGAGGCAAACACATGTTACATTTAGTGTCGCCCCTTTTTCTCAATTTCTAATCCTCAGTTAGTAATCTGTTAGTAATTTAGTTTCTCCCCTCTTCAGGTTGTGATTTCTATATTTGAACTAGAGCCATTCAATAAACCCAGAGAGCAGACACATATTAGAGAAGAGTGAGCTTGTTGCAGTAAATATACCAATGGGTTTACTTAGCGCAGATGAAATGAAACTTTTCACTGTCAGCCTTTTTGTACCACTTTCCATCTCTCTTCATCGCGACAGCACTGTCACAACGAACAGTCTTTTTTTTGGGGGTCAAGTTGGGATTGCAGACCGAATGATCACTGACCCTGAAAGACAGATCCAGAGTGCAGCTGTAGCGCATTCCCAGCCAGACGAACTCAGTGTCGGCCATCTTGGCTCTCTCTTCGACCCATCTCTGCTGGTGACGGTCAGTGATGGAGACCAGGACACGGTGGTTCGCTCTGCAGTAAGTCAGGGCCTCATCCCAAGTCTTCTTCACTTTGATCAGGATCACTTTGTCTGGCACTGAAATGGATATTTTGTTTGAGTCAAAGTAACCACTTATTGCAAGTTATCATAATAAAAGAACTCTCAACTATATAAACATAGCACCTTTCATTCAATCATAATTTCGATCAGAAATAAATAAAAGTCAAGGATCTGGTACCCGATGTAAAAGCCAGGCGAAAAAGATGTTTGGAGAAAGAAAAGAAAAGACTAAGTGATAATCAAACTTTCAGGTCTGTCCTGGTTTTATAATTGTAATTAAATCATCTTTTATACATAGTAGGAATAAACACATAATCCAAATCTGCAATTCTTTGTATATAATACATATTTTCACCACTGAAGTAAATTCAACATACCTTTATGAATATATAACTAAAAAATAAAAGATAAAATACTTGAAAAACTCACCGTCATAGCAGAAGAAGGGTTTTTCCTCTGTGCAGATGTCGGAGCTCCATTTTCCATTGGACGTAGTCATAGCACAAGTCTTTGAGGCTTCATCTTCAAATGAGTCCGGATCCCAGTGTCTGAAAGAGACGTTCTTCCCATCTGACCAGCTCCAGATCTCTCTGAACAGGCCGATCCACATGATAGAAGACCTATGCTGATCCTTGATGGCTTTGATGTGTGTGATTCCACTGATCAGGTCAGTGTGATGTTCTCTGCAGTAGCTCTGAGCCTGAAGCCAGTTCTTTGGTTCATCAATTACAAAGTATTTCTGTGGCCCTGTTTCTGTGAGAATAAAAGACACATTTTATAAGTTTTGATGAACACTATCTCACTTAATTTTTCAGATTGATGAAAGTGTTTAGTATAATAATTTAGATTGCATAATCAAAAAATAGGCCTATACTTGAATATTAAGATGTATTTTAACAAGTAGAATTGTATCCAATTACCAATAATGTTTTGTTCAAGGAAAAAAGCAAAAACATTTTTCATTTTCATTTAACTCTACAGTATACAACACGTGAGTTATCTGTCAACTATTGTTACACAGTATGATATGATTTATATAGCGTTAATAGTGACATATACTCACCATTGTAGCAGATAAACTTTTTAGGGTTGCGAGAACAATGGTCATCGTACCATTTTTGGGAGGTTTTAATCACCACACAGTTCTCAGGATCGACACCTCCATTGTTCGGCTCATTTGGAAGCCATTCTGGTGCACATTCTGGATCACATTCTGTAGGATAGTACTTCTCCCCCGGCAGAGACCAGTGCCACTCTTTAATATCTCCTTCATTGATGCTCCTCAGTCCAATCCAGGCGTCTGTAGTCTGTGAAGAGTTAGTCAGTCTCTCCACGTCTCTCATGTCAGACACTGTGGCCAGGTCAGTGAAATGCTCTCTGCAATAACTCTGGGCTTCCTCCCAGGTCTTTCCCTCTTGAATGAAGTGGTACTCATAGAGGTCACATGTGAAGAAGGAACACTGACCTAAAAACAGAGACCATTCTGCAGTGATGGAGCTGACAGTATGACAAGCACCTGATCATTAAATCAAAATCATGAGTACTAAAATCACCCCCACCTCTTACATCGTCCCCTTCATCTTAATGGAGCTCTGACGCCACTTATTCCACATTTTATTATTATGAAGAGTGAGCAGTTTCATGACTCCAGATGTGATTTAATTTAAAATCCACTTACCCATCAGAATGAGCACAAACAGACTCCACTGCATCTTTGCTCTGTTAGATGAAACCAACATTGTTAGTGTACAGTGATCATTTACAAATCGTATAAATGATGTCAGTTACATTTAAATTATTTAAAAAACCTAATGGGTCAGTCAAATGACCAGAAACACAGACTGCACCACTCCCTTCAGTGCAGCAGTTTAATGAGGAAGTTCATGTTAAGGAAATGCACATTCTGAGCAGCACCAGCAGTAACAGGCACACACCACCAGGCTGTCAGGAGGCTGAACTCTCTCCCCCCCCCTCCCACCTCTCCCCTCTCTCTCCCTCTCTATCTCACCTCTCCACCCTTGCCCCCACTGGACCTGGACTTTAACACACCCCCCCCCCACACACACAGACACAAAAAATCCAGCACCAGTCACTTTTACGCTGCTATGGAAATATTTTGCACTCTCATTTGCACTATGTACATCATCTTTTTATATATATATATATATATATATATATATATATATATATATATATATCCTGCTTACTTGAAGTAAACGGTTATTTTGTGTTTTTTTGTAATTATTGAGTGTTCTTGTATTTTAATGTGTTATTTTATACCTCGGGACTGTGGGAAACAGTATTTCGATCGTGTGTACAAACCTATTTTGAGATTGACAATAAAGTTGACTTTGACTTTGACTTGACCATAACATTTATTTTTAGCACATGGAAATGTCTCATTTCAATGAAACACCATTTGCAAACTAAACAATAACTTTATAGTGCCACACAACAACACTGACTTTTTATGTTTTTTTTTTTTGTCGATGCTATAAGTATTAAGAAGTTGCTGGTGATATATTTTGTAGATTATTTATTCACATTACAATGTACTCCTACTATCAGAGACATAAACTGAAATTCTAGCTGAATTAAATTGTGTATTGTTGCTTTTATAAGCCCGATTAAAAGATGTGTGTTAATTATTTTATTAGGGGTGAACTTACTCTAATGAAAACTACATTTTGTTTATTTGAACTGAGAGTGAGATTGCTGTGTATACACATCATCTCCAATAAAACATTTAAGATTTACCACCGTTTTTTAAAGCAGGAAAATAGTGGGGTTTCCAGCCCTGAGTAATGTCTACGGGACAGGCTGCATACATCGCCCACAAAGCTCTAAAAACCTAACATGAACCTGAAAGGTAAAACTCAGGGCATCAAATATCCACTCGACTCAGACTGTTTTGTTTTCATTATAAATGTCCAGCGTTCTTGGTAAAGTCCCGATCTTTTGTAAAAAATTAAATGTTTCAAAGTGAACATTAGATAAAGTTTATTATTCAAAATAAACACTGAGTTTTTTAATCAAAAAATAAACATTCCAAGTGATTTCAAGAGAAACAAATGATTTAAGGGAATAAATGAACATAATAGGGTTTCAGATTTCATTACTTCTGATTGAGATGTGATTCATTAAATGTTCCTCCCCTTTGGAAAATATTCTGAAGGAGAATATCTTTCTCAAACATAAACAAAATATGAAAATGACTGAACAGAATCACACTTACTTCTCCTGAGTCGTCCTGTCAGCTGCTTCTCTCTCCGTCTCTCTCGATGTGCTGGTGAAGACTCAGATATCCACGTGGTCACTGCTCTCTTTGAGCCACCTTTGGGCAAACATTTGAATATTAAAATTCAGATGTCAAAGATGTCTATCTTGGTGGATATATGATCCATTGATGGGAAGAATATAATTTACATGTAACAGGGAAAAAAGTTGAACACACTTCCTTGTCTGACACACGGAAAGAAAGGTACCATTCCAAAATATGCACTAATGATAACTATTGCATGTTTATATTTTTATATTTTTGTTCGGATATTGCTTGTTACCATATGTCGAAAAACTTTAAGAGAACATTCTGGCTGTATTTGAGCGCCTCATATTACAAGTGTGTCAAAATTATTTGAATTTCAGTCACATAGTTGATTTATTCTGAAACACAAGTCAAAAACATTATCTCTTTGTTGTCTCTATTCTTATGAGTCTGTCCATCCAGCTATTTCATTCATGTGAATGCTATATCTCAGGAGAACGTGAGGAATTCATTCAAGTCTTGCACAATCTTCCACTTGGACTCAAGGATGAATCCATTTCTGTCACATGTTTGACCTTTGATTGTGGTCAAAAGGCCAAAAGTCTCTGTGACCTCACAAAACACGATTTTGTGGCAGTAACAAGAATTATTATGTTAGCTATGACAATGTCACTCAACTTTCCGATAGGATAAAATTATGAATCGATGACATTTTGTACAGACATGGATGTAAACTGCTACATGACTGGTTGGCAGAAGCACACAAGTTCCAGACGGTAACTCCAGTTTCCGTTTCAATGGGAGAACTTTTTAGTGCTCTTAATAGCATACATTTTATTGAACTAGGATATTCAAATAAATGTGCAGGCATTTTATACACCAATAACTATTCAATAGTATTATCCTAAAGTATATCAAGATCAGTAAATAGCAATAATCGTGCATAAACAAGATTCTTTTGAGAAACAATTTTTCAAAACAAATAGGACCAAGTGTAAGTCAGTGTGGGATACCTTAAAAAAACCTTAAGACTTGATATGGAACGATTGGAAACTATTGTCTGAATTCTACAAGAAAGATAGTGATAACAACCACTTATTAAACTGGTAATTGTCTAGCTTCACAGATCATGTTTAAAGTAAAATATTAAATATAAATATACATAATACAGTAGGGATTGCGGACTGATCCAGCCAGGCCATGTACAGAGCACTGGGGCAGTCGCTGTGTGGCACAGGAAGGCTCCCGGAATATTAACATCACATTTACATGAACATATCAAAACAGCACAACAAGAACAAAGACTGCTCTTACTTGACTCAGGAGGAAACATATCACAAGTCAAATGAGTGCACGCTATGGTTTGCAGCACAGCTAAACAGACCTATCCCATATTTCTCTCCTATTTGAATAACTCTGCCATGGCAACAATCACAGTGGCCTCCTTTTTAATACAATTTGGCATCGATGTTTTCATGTCCTTATTCTGATAAAGAGGCCTGAATACATGTTTCACCTGCTGTATATTTCATGTATAATACAAAGCCTTTGACTTTACTTAAAGAGAACAAGATCAAAATAACTCACAACTTCCTTCCTGTGTTCTCCTGAAACTTAAAAGCAGCCCAACTGTTAAATTAATATTCACACCAACGTAGTGGTCTGAAATCTCCCAAAAAGTACAAGTATGAGCAAATGCTAATGCAAGGTTTGGTCTATTAGTTCAAAGGAAGAGAAATCCTACCGCATACGATAACACTTGAATTAGAATTACTGCACACACAGGTACACAAACTCACACCAGGAGTAAACAGTGCTTTGTTTATGGATATCTTGCTTGTTTTTCTTATTCCACTAATATGTACTGTACCTTTGAGTTTCAGAATACTCGTTGATCACTGAGACAACAAACCAAGAACTGGATGGGACACACACACACACACACACACACACACACACACACACACACACACACACACACACACACACACACACACACACACACACACACACACACACACACACACACACACACCATGTTTACATCACTTCAGAGGCCTGTACTACGAAGCCGGTTCAACCTAACCTGGATATGTTTGAGTTAGCCGGTTGGCTCAATCCAAAACATACGCGCTCTCGCTAAGCTGTACTACGACGCTGGTTATCAAGTGGATCGCTCAAGCCAGCCGTGTCCTATCTAGTTAGGTGCGCGTTTACATGAAAGGGGTGGTATTTGGAGCATTCGACCAATCTCAAACATGGACAAGCGTACTGACAGCGCAGCGTCATACTTCCTGAATGAAAAGTGAACTTTAATATTAGTCAAATATGAAGAAGTTAAACTTTAAACATCCATGACTTAAACACTTTATCCAGGATAAAAGCCACATAGCTGCACCTGCAAGGTGAATACAGCTGGTAACAGAAAAAGTGTTTGAATGCGTACATTAACAGGTTTATGAAATCACTGCCCCGTCCAAGACACGAGTGGATCTGACTTTAATTAGGAGAATTTGACTCGAGTGTTTCATCAACTTAATGTGTTGCTTAAAATAATACTTCTGCATACAGTATGTGACACTGTGAGTGTTGCACGGCCAGATACGGCTCAAGAAGCTGACTCAGATAAGGAAATATATGATACATTATGATGTGATATGATATGAATGATAATGGGACACATCGAGTGCCGCGGACTGTACTTAATGTTACTCTGATCCGGTTACTTATGTCGTGGCAGATATTTAAGTAAGCTTTCTTAACGCTAATATTATAATAGTTTGATTGCTCTGAAGATGGGAGGGGATATTCTATTAATGTTCACGTTCACACAGTCAGTTGATTTTTGCCGACCGTCTTCCCTGCAACGGCAGTTTTTCTGTATTTCCTCTATCCTGTAATATGACTTGATAGCTTTAAACTCCGCACACGGAGCTCTGATTGGTCAGCAGGCGGTGCTTTCACTGAGTTGATCTCTTAGCCTGCCACCTAACCTGCTCCGGAGCAGGTTTGCCGCTCAGCATAAGTTACCATGGAAATCTAGCCCGCTAAAAAGAGAACCAGCGTCGTAGGACCGGAAAGCCCGAGATTTCCCTGAAGTTAGCCGGCTAAGAGAAAATCCAGCTTCGTAGTACAGGCCTCTGGGGACATTACATTGACTTACGTGCATTTCCAGGAAACTTATCCTAACCTTAACCATAACCAACACATGCCTAACCCTAACCCTAACCCTTACCCTTAACCTTACCCTAACCCTAACCCTAACTTCAGTCAGTGACTGCGGGTCTGAAACCTACAACATTACAGAATATATAGATCATTCATAAATCCCGTCTCCAAACTCCACCCTAGCTACATCCAGGACACATATCACTTTGTTAATAAAATAAAAAACCTCCCCATTCCCAGTCACACCCTTCTTTTTTCTTTAGATATAGACTCCTTATACACCAATATTGAAACTCCACTTGGCCTCTCTGCACTTCAACACACCTTTAATAAATACCCAAACCCAGCCAGACCCGACAGTCACATCCTCCAGTTACTCCACCTCACCCTCACCCGCAATGATTTTGTTTTTAATAGTAACCAGTACCTCCAGCTGTGCGGTTGTGCTATGGGCCACAAGTATGCTCCCGCGTATGCGGACATATACCTGGCCCATTGGGAGGAAACGGCCTTCATCAAGCTCACCCTCAAACCCCTCCTTTATCACCGGTACCTGGACGACATCTTCGGCCTATGGCACCACTCCACCGATGACTTCACGACTTTCATGGACACACTCAACTCTCATCACCCTAAAATAACACTCAAACATACCCTTCAACCCCTCACAGTAGAGTTCCTGGACACCTGCGTCTTCATCCAGCGACCTGACCAAAACACTGTCCACCAAAGTGATTTTTAAAGACACGGACCGACATGCACTCCTCCATAGGACCAGCTACCACCCGAAGCATACGTACAGAGGCTTAATCAAATCCCAGCTGATCCGCTTCCACAGGATCTGTACCTTTGCGGAGGATGTGGAGGAGGCTACCCAGCTAGAAATTCTTTGTTCTAAAGATATTCTGAGAATGTTACATTCATTGTTCTAGGAATGTTTTCAGCGGGAAGTTTTCTTTTGGTTCCCAGAACGTTCTTCTGAAAGGTAGGATAACGTTCTCTAAAAACATTCTTAAAATGTTTGGTGATAACCTTCCTAAAATGTTTTTGATAACATTGTTAGAACATTATGCCCTACTATTCTTAAAAACGTTTTCAGCAGAAGCTTTTATTTTGGTTCCCAGAATGTTCTTCTGAAAGGTAGGATAACGTTCTCTAAAAACATTCTTAAAATGTTTTTGATAACATTGTTAGAACATTATGCCCTACTGTTCTTAAAACGTTTTCAGCTGCAAGTTAGATTTTTTATGTTGCCAGAATGTTATTATTTTAGAGAACGATAACATGCTTTATGTTTAAAACATTATGCAATTGTTCTGTGGTAACAATTTACTACAATATTTTTACATTATTAGAACATAAAGACATAATATTCCTGTGATTGTTCAACTCAAAATTCCTGGGTAACTGGACTGACCACTGTGGTCATTAGGATGATTTTGATAGTTTACTTAGCTATTGGAATTTGACTATTAACACATGTAAAAGGATGACTCGGAATCAGCTGGTGAAAGTAACATTTGTTTATTAGAAAAGGGGAGCTGTGAGTGGAGGTTGGTTATGGCAGCAGTGGGAAACAGTTGTTCCAGGGTGGGTAGAGAGGCCTGGCTGGCCTTGGGAGTGGGGAAGGCCTTGGATTCCTCCTGGGAGAGACATAAAAATGAGTGTGAGGCAAAAGCAGGCAAAGTTGTCAAAGAATATGCTGGCAAAAAGCTAGAGCGGCACGCAACAAACCGTTCACGGCAACAATCCGGCAGGGAATGAGTGCAGGCTGCAGGCTTTCATAGTGTGGCTGATGAGCAGGTTGCAGGTGTGGTTGATTGGAGATTGCTCCCAGCCGTGTCGAGCAGACCAGCAGGCAGGTGGGGGGAGAGAGACACACACAGTAGAAATAAACACATACAAACACAAACAGGGGTTTAAGGGACGGGCAGTGATAGTCGGTCCGTTCTTCTATATGTCTGTCTTTGGATTTCTAAGTGTTATTCGATCCATATGACAATAGAGATATGTGCATAAACAACAAAACACTTATAATGTATAATGTGTAATGTTCGAACAATGTTATCACCAAACATTTTAAGAATGTTTTTAGAGAACGTTATCCTACCTTTCAGAAGTACATTCTAGGAACCAAAATAAAACTTCTCGATTAAACCATTCCTAGAACAATGAATGGTAACATTCTCAGAATGTTTTTAGAACCAACAATGTCTAGCTGGGAACTCAGACATGCCTACGCAAACATACAATATCATGAATTACATGCTTGTTTGTTTTTTAAAAAGGAAAATATGGTGACATCAGATTTTTTTTTAAACATCCTTTTCAAACAAATGCAACACGTTTGTATTTTAAAGCGCACTACAAATAAATCTGACGTTGACCATGACCGTGTTAATATTTCGCATCACAGGAACGTTTTATAAAAAAAGAATAACATCCTGAAAACATTATCCAAATGTTGCTTTCAAAATGTTCTTCATTTGTTATCATGTAACATTGAGGGAATGTTTTATAAAGAACATCTTTAATGTGTTACCCCAACAACGTCCAAAACACATCCTTAGAATGTTGCAGGCAAAACGTTCCACCTTTGTTAACATATCACATTAAAGGAACGTTTTATAAAACACTTTCTGTCATCTCAGGCCTCAATAACATCCTCAAAACATCCTCTGAATGTTGCAGTTAAAACGCTATGTCTTAGTTAACCTTAAACCTTATAGGAACATTATTTGAAAAAATAAACATCCTAAAAAGGTTCTTTGAACATCAGATGAAAACGTTTCTTTAAAACCTTATTAGAACCAATAGGTAACGTTAGCCAAAGTTGTGAGAACGTTCCCCGCTAGCTGGGTACCCGGACCCTCTTCAGTGCGGACTGCGACGCGCTGAGGAGGTGTCGGCTGATCTCCGCCTACCGCAGGAATAAGAACCTTAAAGACCTTATTGTTTTATGTTTCATGTGGAACCTATTTGCTGCAGGTCTCCCTTGAAAAGAGATCTATGATCTCAATGGGACCAATCTGGTTAAATAAAGGTTTGAAATGAAATGAACATCCAAGAATGCGGTTTATGCCGTCAGGTGCAGGGCCTGCCACAAGCTCTATGTGGGGGAGACGCGGCATGAGATCAGCCTCAGGATAAAACAACACTTATGTAGAATAAATAGCGGTTACGGTACGAGCGTTCTCTACCTTCATTTTAAACTCCACGGCCCAGAGAACCTCCAGTCTTTGGGCTTGGAGAGCAGCGGGAGCTGGACCACGGCACAGAGACGGGCAGCGGAGAGGAGGTGGATTCATCGCCTCAAAACGATAGACCCTACAGGCCTCAGTTAAAAATATCAGTGATGGGTCTGCCTCCTTTTTATCAGATGGTTTTTAAATCTCTTTTACACATTTAAAAAAAAAAGATACTTACCTTTTTTAAGACTTGCAACTTAACAGGTCCCTCTTGTCCTCCCGACGTGTGCTTCTCCCCTCCGGATGCTTTTAGACCCCCTCTCTGCGGTGATGGCAAACCAGAAGTTCCACCCTATTTTATATTTTATATACATTACCTAAGGGTATTGCGTTTGAAATTAACTATCTAATTATTTATTTATCAATGTATTATTTATTTATATTGTAGTATTTATCTGTGTATTATTTATTTTTTAATACATATTTCCTATCATTATTTTTATAAATCCTCCTCATCTGGACTCCTTTATGATTTTTGAAATGCATGGGTTTCTTTGTTTATTATTATTATTATTATTATTATTATTATTATTATTATTATTATTATTATTATTATTATTATTACTATTACTACCATTTTATATATTTTTCTTACATTTTATATTATTATTTACATTTGACATGTCACAGTTTATTTCATGGTTGTACTGTATTGCATGTTTTCTTATGACATTAGGTTCCAAATGAGGAGATTATATATTTTATTATTTTTTATATATTATTAATCCCCGTTTCCTGTTTAAACATTGTTTATATTGTATAGTTATTACTTTCCATTTTTAAATGGATGTTGGAGCCCCCCGCAGGGAAACACCCTGAAATAAACCCTTAATAAAGTATTTTTAAACATCATCCGAGGCGTGTCCCATGTCTCAGCTGCACCACCTCTCTAGACCTCGGCCTGGGTTATAAACACTTTTAGGGACACTTGGTTGACTTTATTTTAAGATATTTCCCCTCCCTGTGTGCCTACTAACCCGTGTGTATTTTATATTTTATATTTTACATATTTGTTTTATATTATACATATTTTAACATTTTGGGTTGATGTGATTTTTATTACCAGCACTTATTTTTAAAAGCACTTTTATGTATTTATTTTATCATTTTTTAACACTAATTTTACCTGCATGCCGATTTTAAACAAAGGTCCTTTTAGCCAGATGTTTTTTAACCCACTTACCAGGTCTTTTACCAGATGCTGTGGGACGCAGCCTCGGACACTCCACCGGGGGAGACTCCCTCCGGGGGGGCAGGAGTACAGGTTTTAACCCCGCCGCATACGCTCTGTGCTGCAGCCACTGCTCTCTTTTATCCCTTTTATTCCATTTTTTAAAACATTTTTAACCCAGACCAAACAGGGCTTTTATAAACTTTTATTGATTTTACTACAGGAGTTTTTAAATAGGTTTTTAAACACAAAATATTTACCCGAGAGCCCGTGCACCACGCTGCGCTATGGAGCGCCGCACATTCCCCAAAACCCTAACCCTTACCCTAAACCTAACCGAGTCTTCACCCTAAAATGAATGATTCCCCTCATGGGGACCTCCATTATGTCCCCATGAGTCCCAGTCCCCACACGTGATTGTGTAAACAACTTTAGGTCCCCACAAGGATAGTAATACAAAGTCACACACACACACACACACACACACACACACACACACACACATTATATGATGGATACCTGAACAAATGTAAAATGTCATAACATAGTTGGTTATTAACATATTGTTATCGTCCAATGAATAATTTATTTCTAGCAGTTGTTCTTGAATCACTGTTCTTATAGTGGGCCAATCCCAACGACAGCAGGCACCAACAGAAGAGCTGGTTCAACTGCGTCCTCTAGTGTTGAAAGATAACCACAACAACAAAAACATCTTCCACTTCTATGACTCATTCCTGTTTACTTTGGGTGCATTTTGGCAAGCTGCATATTCACTCTAAAAAATCACGAACTACATCTCTCAGTGAACTCAAACACAGTCCTTATTATGTAGTTTGATTTGTAAGAATGACATCTATGGAGAAATCCCTTTCAATTACATACCCATACATTATATATGTGTTTACTGTCAAATAATCACCTCTTAGGTAAATGTAAAACATGACTATTTAAAGCCAGTGGACGAAAGAACCACACCTTGTTTTTGGCTCAGATCGTTTATTCAGTTTTAGACAATTAAACATCCAGTTAAAACTCCATTAAGGTAAACATGACAAAAATAGTGATACACATATTATAACCATCACCACATTTCAACCAAAACTTAAACAAATTCTGAAAAGCAAAACATTATAGATTTGTCTTTTTATATATATTTTCTCATAAACATAAAAGACAACAATTAAAATGAAGATTACAGGTTTCACACTTTAAGAGGATAAATAAACATGTACTCTATGAATAACTACTACAACAAAAACATATCAAGTCATTCAGATGTTCACAGAGGCAAACACATGTTAAATTTAGTGTCGCCCATTTTTCTCAAGTTCTAATCCTCAGTTAGTAATCTGTTAGTAATTTAGTTTCTCCCCTCTTCAGGCTGTGATTTCTATATTTGAACTAGAGCCATTCAATAAACCCAGAGAGCAGACACATATTAGAGAAGAGTGAGCTTGTTGCAGTAAATATACCAATGGGTTTACTTAGCGCAGATGAAATGAAACTTTTCACTGTCAGCCTTTTTGTACCACTTTCCATCTCTCTTCATCGCGACAGCACTGTCACAACGAACAGTCTTTTTTTTGGGGGTCAAGTTGGGATTGCAGACCGAACGATCACTGACCCTGAAAGACAGATCCAGAGTGCAGGTGTAGCGCATTCCCAGCCAGACGAACTCAGTGTCGGCCATCTTGGCTCTCTTTTGGACCCATCTCTGCTGGTGACGGTCAGTGATGGAGACCAGGACACGGTGGTTCTTTCTGCAGTAAGTCAGGGCCTCATCCCAAGTCTTCTTCACTTTGATCAGGATCACTTTGTCTGTAATTGAAATGGATAATAGTTTTGAGTCAAAGTAACCACTTATTGCAAGTTATCATAATAAAAGAACTCTCAACTATATAAACATAGCACCTTTCATTCAATCATAATTTCGATCAGAAATAAATAAAAGTAAAGGATGTGGTACCTGATGTAAAAGCCAGGCGAAAAAGATGTTAGGAGAAAGAAAAAAAAAGACTGTGATATTCAAACTTTCAGGTCTGTCCTGGTTTTATAATTGTAATTAAATCATCTTTTATACATAGTAGGAATAAACACATAATCCAATTATTTGTATATAATACATATCTTCACCACTGAAGTAAATTCAACATACCTTTATGAATATATAACTAAAAAATAAAAAATAAAATACTTGAAAAACTCACCGTCATAGCAGTAGAAGGGTTTTTCATATGTGCAATTGTCGGAGCTCCATTTTCCATTTGGCGTAGTCATAGCACAAGTCTTTGAGGCTTCATCTTTAAATGAGTCCGGATCCCAGTGTCTGAAAGAGACGTTCTTCCCATCTGACCAGCTCCAGATCTCTCTGAACAGGCCGATCCACAAGTAAGAAGAGCTATACTGTTCGTTGAATTCATTGATCTGTGTGATTCCACTGATCAGGTCAGTGTGATGTTCTCTGCAGTAGCTCTGAGCCTGAAGCCAGTTCTTTGGTTCATCAATTACAAAGTATTTCTGTGGCCCTGTTTCTGTGAGAATAAAAGACACATTTTATAAGTTTTGATGAACACTATCTCACTTAATTTTTCAGATTGATGAAAGTGTTTAGTATAATAATTTAGATTGCATAATCAAAAAATAGGCCTATACTTGAATATTAAGATGTATTTTAACAAGTAGAATTGTATCCAATTACCAATAATGTTTTGTTCAAGGAAAAAAGCAAAAACATTTTTCATTTTCATTTAACTCTACAGTGTACAACACGTGAGTTATCTGTCAACTATTGTTACACAGTATGATATGATTGATATAGCGTTAATAGTGACATATACTCACCATTGTAGCAGATAAACTTTTTAGGGATGCGAGAACAATGGTCATCGTACCATTTTTGGGAGGGTTTAATCACCACACAGTTCTCAGGATCGTCACCTAGATTGTTCGGCTCATTTGTATGCCATTCAGGTCCACATCCTGGATCACATTCTGTAGGATTGTACTTCTCCCCCGGCAGAGACCAGTGCCACTCTTTAATATCTCTTTCATTGATGCTCCTCAGTCCAATCCAGGCGTCTGTAGTCTGTGAAGAGTTAGTCAGTCTCTCCACGTCTCTCATGTCAGACACTGTGGCCAGGTCAGTGAAATGCTCTCTGCAATAACTCTGGGCTTCCTCCCAGGTCTTTCCCTCTTGAATGAAGTGGTACTCATAGAGGTCACATGTGAAGAAGGAACACTGACTTAAAAACAGAGACCATTCTGCAGTGATGGAGCTGACAGTATGACAAGCAGCTGATCATTAAATCAAACTCATGAGTACTAAAATCACCCCCACCACTTACACCATCCCCTTCATCTTAATGGAGCTCTGAGTTCACTTATTTCACTTTTTATTATTATGAAGAGTGAGCAGTTTCATGACTCCAGATGTGATTTAATTTAAAATCCACTTACCCATCAGAATGAGCACAAACAGACTCCACTGCATCTTTGCTCTGTTAGATGAAACCAACATTGTTAGTGTACAGTGATCATTTACAAATCGTATAAATTATGTCAGTTACATTTAAATTATTTAAAAAACCTAATGGGTCAGTCAAATGACCAGAAACACAGACTGCACCACTCCCTTCAGTGCAGCAGTTTAATGAGGAAGTTCATGTTAAGGAAATGCAAATTCTGAGCAGCACCAGCAGTAACAGGCACACACCACCAGGCTGTCAGGAGGCTGAACTCTCTCTCCCCCCCCCCCCTCCCATCTCTCCCCTCTCTCTGTCCCTCTCTATCTCACCTCTCCACCCTGCCCCCACTGGACCTGGACTTTAACACACCCCCACACACCCAGACACAAAAAATCCAGCACCAGTCACTTTTACGCTGCTATGGAAATATTTTGCACTCTCATTTGCACTATGTACATCATCTTTGTTAATATATATATATATCCTGCTTACTTGAAGTAAACGGTTATTTTGTGTTTTTTTGTAATTATTGAGTGTTCTTGTATTTGAATGTGTTATTTTATACCTCGGGACTGTGGGAAACAGTATTTCGATCTTTCTGTGTGTGCAAACATATTTTGAGATTGACAATAAAGTTGACTTTGACTTGACTTGACCATAACATTTATTTTTAGCACATGGAAATGTCTCATTTCAATGAAACACCATTTGCAAACTAAACAATAACTTTATAGTGCCACACAACAGGTCGAGGCTATGAGTACTGATATGTTGCTGGTGATATATTTTGTAGATTATTTATTCACATTACAATGTACTCCTACTATCAGTGACAGAAACTGAAATTCTAGCTTCATTAAATTGTGTATTGTTGTTTTTATAAGCTCGATTAAAAGATGTGTGCTCATTATTTTATTAGGGGTGAACTTACTCTAACGAAAATTAAGTTGTGTTTATTTGAACTGAGAGTGAGATTGCTGTGTATACACATCGTCTCCAATAAAACATTTAAGATTTACCACCGTTTTTTAAAGCAGGAAAATAGTGGGGTTTTCAGCCCTGAGTAATGTCTACAGGACAGGCTGCATACATCGCCCACAAAGCTCTAAAAACCTAACATGAACCTGAAAGGTAAAACTCAGGGCAAAACATATCTACTAGACTCAGACTGTTTTGTTTTCATTATAAATGTCCAGCGTTCTTGGTAAAGTCCCCACCCTTTGTAAAAAAAAAAAGTTTCAAAGTGAACATTAGATAAAGTTTATTATTCAAAATAAACACTGAGTTTTTTAATCAAAAAATAAACATTTCAAGTGATTTCAAGAGAAACAAATGATTTAAGGGAATAAATGAACATAATAGGGTTTCAGATTTCATTACTTCTGATTGAGATGTGATTCATTAAATGTTCCTCCCCTTTGGAAAATATTCTGAAGGAGAATATCTTTCTCAAAAATAAACAAAATATGAAAATGACTGAACAGAATCACACTTACTTCTCCTGAGTCGTCCTGTCAGCTGCTTCTCTCTCCGTCTCTCTCGATGTGCTGGTGAAGACTCAGATATCCACGTGGTCGCTGCTCTCTTTGAGCCACCTTTGGGCAAACATTTGAATATTAAAATTCAGATGACAAAGAGGTCTGTCATGGTTGATATAGGATTCATTGAAGGAAAGAATATTAATTAAATGCAACAGGGAAAAAAGTTGAACACACTTCCTTGTTGACTGTCTGACACACGGAAAGAAAGGTACCATTCCAAAATATGCACTAATGAGAACTATTGCATGTTTATATTTTTATATTTTTGTTAGGATATTGCTTGTTACCATATGTCAAACAGCTTTAAGAGAACATTCCGGCTGTATTTGAGCCCCTCATATTACAAGTGTGTCAAAATTATTTGAATTTCAGTCACATAGTTGATTTATTCTGAAACACAAGTCAAAAACATTATCTCTTTGTTGTCTCTATTCTTATGAGTCTGTCCATCCAGCTATTTCATTCATGTGAATGCTATATCTCAGGAGAACGTGAGGAATTCATTCAAGTCTTGCACAATCTTCCACTTGGACTCAAGGATGAATCCATTTCTGTCACATGTTTGACCTTTGATTGTGGTCAAAAGGCCAAAAGTCTCTGTGACCTCACAAAACACGATTTTGTGGCCGTAGCAAGAATTATTATGTTAGCTATGACAATGTCACTCAACTTTCCGATAGGATAAAATTATGAATCGATGACATTTTGTACAGACATGGATGTAAACTGCTACATGACTGGTTGGCAGAAGCACACAAGTTCCAGACGGTAACTCCAGTTTCCGTTTCAATGGGAGAACTTTTTAGTGCTCTTAATAGCATACATTTTATTGAACTAGGATATTCAAATAAATGTGCAGGCATTTTATACACCAATAACTATTCAATAGTATTATCCTAAAGTATATCAAGATCAGTAAATAGCAATAATCGTGCATAAACAAGATTCTTTTGAGAAACAATTTCTCAAAACAAATAGGACCAAGTGTAAGTCAGTGTGGGATACCTTAAAAAAAACCTTAAGACTTGATATGGAACGATTGGAAACTATTGTCTGAATTCTACAAGAAAGATAGTGATAACAACCACTTATTAAACTGGTAATTGTCTAGCTTCACAGATCATGTTTAAAGTAAAATATTAAATATAAATATACATAATACAGTAGGGATTGCGGACTGATCCAGCCAGGCCATGTACAGAGCACTGGGGCAGTCGCTGTGTGGCACAGGAAGGCTCCCGGAATATTAACATCACATTTACATGAACATATCAAAACAGCACAACAAGAACAAAGACTGCTCTTACTTGACTTAGGAGGAAACATATCACAAGTCAAATGAGTGCACGCTATGGTTTGCAGCACAGCTAAACAGACCTATCCCATATTTCTCTCCTATTTGAATAACTCTGCCATGGCAACAATCACAGTGGCCTCCTTTTTAATACAATTTGGCATCGATGTTTTCATGTCCTTATTCTGATAAAGAGGCCTGAATACATGTTTCACCTGCTCTATATTTCATGTTTAATACAAAGCCTTTGACTTAACTTAAAGAGAACAAGATCAAAATAACTCACAACTTCCTTCCTGTGTTCTCTTGGCACTTAAAAGCAGCCCAACTGTTAAATTAATATTCACACCAACGTAGTGGTCTGAAATCTCCCAAAAAGTACAAGTATGAGCAAATGCTAATGCAAGGTTTGGTCCATTAGTTCAAAGGAAGAGAAATCTTAACGCATACGATAACACTTGAATTAGAATTACTGCACACACAGGTACACAAACTCACACCAGGAGTAAACAGTGCTTTGTTTATGGATATCTTGCTTGTTTTTCTTATTCCACTAATATGTACTGTACCTTTGAGTTTCAGAATACTCGTTGATCACTGAGACAACAAACCAAGAACTGGATGGGACACACACACACACACACACACACACACACACACACACACACACACACACACACACACACACACACACACACACACACACACACACACACACACACACACACACACACACACACACACACCATGTTTACATCACTTCAGAGGCCTGTACTACGAAGCCGGTTCAACCTAACCTGGATATGTTTGAGTTAGCCGGTTGGCTCAATCCAAAACATACGCGCTCTCGCTAAGCTGTACTACGACGCTGGTTATCAAGTGGATCGCTCAAGCCAGCCGTGTCCTATCTAGTTAGGTGCGCGTTTACATGAAAGGGGTGGTATTTGGAGCATTCGACCAATCTCAAACATGGACAAGCGTACTGACAGCGCAGCGTCATACTTCCTGAATGAAAAGTGAACTTTAATATAAGTCAAATATGAAGAAGTTAAACTTTAAACATCCATGACTTAAACACTTTATCCAGCATAAAAGCCACATAGCTGCACCTGCAAGGTGAATACAGCTGGTAAAATAAAAAGTGTTTGAATGCGTACATTAACAGGTTTATGAAATCACTGCCCCGTCCAAGACACGAGTGGATCTGACTTTAATTAGGAGAATTTGACTCGAGTGTTTCATCAACTTAATGTGTTGCTTAAAATAATACTTCTGCATACAGTATGTGACACTGTGAGTGTTGCACGGCCAGATACGGCTCAAGAAGCTGACTCAGATAAGGAAATATATGATACATTATGATGTGATATGATATGAATGATAATGGGACACATCGAGTGCCGCGGACTGTACTTAATGTTACTCTGATCCGGTTACTTATGTCGTGGCAGATATTTAAGTAAGCTTTCTTAACGCTAATATTATAATAGTTTGATTGCTCTGAAGATGGGAGGGGATATTCTATTAATGTTCACGTTCACACAGTCAGTTGATTTTTGCCGACCGTCTTCCCTGCAACGGCAGTTTTTCTGTATTTCCTCTATCCTGTAATATGACTTGATAGCTTTAAACTCCGCACACGGAGCTCTGATTGGTCAGCAGGCGGTGCTTTCACTGAGTTGATCTCTTAGCCTGCCACCTAACCTGCTCCGGAGCAGGTTTGCCGCTCAGCATAAGTTACCATGGAAATCTAGCCCGCTAAAAAGAGAACCAGCGTCGTAGGACCGGAAAGCCCGAGATTTCCCTGAAGTTAGCCGGCTAAGAGAAAATCCAGCTTCGTAGTACAGGCCTCTGGGGACATTACATTGACTTACGTGCATTTCCAGGAAACTTATCCTAACCTTAACCATAACCAACACATGCCTAACCCTAACCCTAACCCTTACCCTTAACCTTACCCTAACCCTAACCCTAACTTCAGTCAGTGACTGCGGGTCTGAAACCTACAACATTACAGAATATATAGATCATTCATAAATCCCGTCTCCAAACTCCACCCTAGCTACATCCAGGACACATATCACTTTGTTAATAAAATAAAAAACCTCCCCATTCCCAGTCACACCCTTCTTTTTTCTTTAGATATAGACTCCTTATACACCAATATTGAAACTCCACTTGGCCTCTCTGCACTTCAACACACCTTTAATAAATACCCAAACCCAGCCAGACCCGACAGTCACATCCTCCAGTTACTCCACCTCACCCTCACCCGCAATGATTTTGTTTTTAATAGTAACCAGTACCTCCAGCTGTGCGGTTGTGCTATGGGCCACAAGTATGCTCCCGCGTATGCGGACATATACCTGGCCCATTGGGAGGAAACGGCCTTCATCAAGCTCACCCTCAAACCCCTCCTTTATCACCGGTACCTGGACGACATCTTCGGCCTATGGCACCACTCCACCGATGACTTCACGACTTTCATGGACACACTCAACTCTCATCACCCTAAAATAACACTCAAACATACCCTTCAACCCCTCACAGTAGAGTTCCTGGACACCTGCGTCTTCATCCAGCGACCTGACCAAAACACTGTCCACCAAAGTGATTTTTAAAGACACGGACCGACATGCACTCCTCCATAGGACCAGCTACCACCCGAAGCATACGTACAGAGGCTTAATCAAATCCCAGCTGATCCGCTTCCACAGGATCTGTACCTTTGCGGAGGATGTGGAGGAGGCTACCCAGCTAGAAATTCTTTGTTCTAAAGATATTCTGAGAATGTTACATTCATTGTTCTAGGAATGTTTTCAGCGGGAAGTTTTCTTTTGGTTCCCAGAACGTTCTTCTGAAAGGTAGGATAACGTTCTCTAAAAACATTCTTAAAATGTTTGGTGATAACCTTCCTAAAATGTTTTTGATAACATTGTTAGAACATTATGCCCTACTATTCTTAAAACGTTTTCAGCAGAAGCTTTTATTTTGGTTCCCAGAATGTTCTTCTGAAAGGTAGGATAACGTTCTCTAAAAACATTCTTAAAATGTTTTTGATAACATTGTTAGAACATTATGCCCTACTGTTCTTAAAACGTTTTCAGCTGCAAGTTAGATTTTTTATGTTGCCAGAATGTTATTATTTTAGAGAACGATAACATGCTTTATGTTTAAAACATTATGCAATTGTTCTGTGGTAACAATTTACTACAATATTTTTACATTATTAGAACATAAAGACATAATATTCCTGTGATTGTTCAACTCAAAATTCCTGGGTAACTGGACTGACCACTGTGGTCATTAGGATGATTTTGATAGTTTACTTAGCTATTGGAATTTGACTATTAACACATGTAAAAGGATGACTCGGAATCAGCTGGTGAAAGTAACATTTGTTTATTAGAAAAGGGGAGCTGTGAGTGGAGGTTGGTTATGGCAGCAGTGGGAAACAGTTGTTCCAGGGTGGGTAGAGAGGCCTGGCTGGCCTTGGGAGTGGGGAAGGCCTTGGATTCCTCCTGGGAGAGACATAAAAATGAGTGTGAGGCAAAAGCAGGCAAAGTTGTCAAAGAATATGCTGGCAAAAAGCTAGAGCGGCACGCAACAAACCGTTCACGGCAACAATCCGGCAGGGAATGAGTGCAGGCTGCAGGCTTTCATAGTGTGGCTGATGAGCAGGTTGCAGGTGTGGTTGATTGGAGATTGCTCCCAGCCGTGTCGAGCAGACCAGCAGGCAGGTGGGGGGAGAGAGACACACACAGTAGAAATAAACACATACAAACACAAACAGGGGTTTAAGGGACGGGCAGTGATAGTCGGTCCGTTCTTCTATATGTCTGTCTTTGGATTTCTAAGTGTTATTCGATCCATATGACAATAGAGATATGTGCATAAACAACAAAACACTTATAATGTATAATGTGTAATGTTCGAACAATGTTATCACCAAACATTTTAAGAATGTTTTTAGAGAACGTTATCCTACCTTTCAGAAGTACATTCTAGGAACCAAAATAAAACTTCTCGATTAAACCATTCCTAGAACAATGAATGGTAACATTCTCAGAATGTTTTTAGAACCAACAATGTCTAGCTGGGAACTCAGACATGCCTACGCAAACATACAATATCATGAATTACATGCTTGTTTGTTTTTTAAAAAGGAAAATATGGTGACATCAGATTTTTTTTAAACATCCTTTTCAAACAAATGCAACACGTTTGTATTTTAAAGCGCACTACAAATAAATCTGACGTTGACCATGACCGTGTTAATATTTCGCATCACAGGAACGTTTTATAAAAAAAGAATAACATCCTGAAAACATTATCCAAATGTTGCTTTCAAAATGTTCTTCATTTGTTATCATGTAACATTGAGGGAATGTTTTATAAAGAACATCTTTAATGTGTTACCCCAACAACGTCCAAAACACATCCTTAGAATGTTGCAGGCAAAACGTTCCACCTTTGTTAACATATCACATTAAAGGAACGTTTTATAAAACACTTTCTGTCATCTCAGGCCTCAATAACATCCTCAAAACATCCTCTGAATGTTGCAGTTAAAACGCTATGTCTTAGTTAACCTTAAACCTTATAGGAACATTATTTGAAAAAATAAACATCCTAAAAAGGTTCTTTGAACATCAGATGAAAACGTTTCTTTAAAACCTTATTAGAACCAATAGGTAACGTTAGCCAAAGTTGTGAGAACGTTCCCCGCTAGCTGGGTACCCGGACCCTCTTCAGTGCGGACTGCGACGCGCTGAGGAGGTGTCGGCTGATCTCCGCCTACCGCAGGAATAAGAACCTTAAAGACCTTATTGTTTTATGTTTCATGTGGAACCTATTTGCTGCAGGTCTCCCTTGAAAAAGAGATCTATGATCTCAATGGGACCAATCTGGTTAAATAAAGGTTTGAAATGAAATGAACATCCAAGAATGCGGTTTATGCCGTCAGGTGCAGGGCCTGCCACAAGCTCTATGTGGGGGAGACGCGGCATGAGATCAGCCTCAGGATAAAACAACACTTATGTAGAATAAATAGCGGTTACGGTACGAGCGTTCTCTACCTTCATTTTAAACTCCACGGCCCAGAGAACCTCCAGTCTTTGGGCTTGGAGAGCAGCGGGAGCTGGACCACGGCACAGAGACGGGCAGCGGAGAGGAGGTGGATTCATCGCCTCAAAACGATAGACCCTACAGGCCTCAGTTAAAAATATCAGTGATGGGTCTGCCTCCTTTTTATCAGATGGTTTTTAAATCTCTTTTACACATTTAAAAAAAAAAGATACTTACCTTTTTTAAGACTTGCAACTTAACAGGTCCCTCCTGTCCTCCCGACGTGTGCTTCTCCCCTCCGGATGCTTTTAGACCCCCTCTCTGCGGTGATGGCAAACCAGAAGTTCCACCCTATTTTATATTTTATATACATTACCTAAGGGTATTGCGTTTGAAATTAACTATCTAATTATTTATTTATCAATGTATTATTTATTTATATTGTAGTATTTATCTGTGTATTATTTATTTTTTAATACATATTTCCTATCATTATTTTTATAAATCCTCCTCATCTGGACTCCTTTATGATTTTTGAAATGCATGGGTTTCTTTGTTTATTATTATTATTATTATTATTATTATTATTATTATTATTATTATTATTATTATTATTATTATTATTATTATTATTATTATTATTATTATTATTATTACTATTACTACCATTTTATATATTTTTCTTACATTTTATATTATTATTTACATTTGACATGTCACAGTTTATTTCATGGTTGTACTGTATTGCATGTTTTCTTATGTCATTAGGTTCCAAATGAGGAGATTATATATTTTATTATTTTTTATATATTATTAATCCCCGTTTCCTGTTTAAACATTGTTTATATTGTATAGTTATTACTTTCCATTTTTAAATGGATGTTGGAGCCCCCCGCAGGGAAACACCCTGAAATAAACCCTTAATAAAGTATTTTTAAACATCATCCGAGGCGTGTCCCATGTCTCAGCTGCACCACCTCTCTAGACCTCGGCCTGGGTTATAAACACTTTTAGGGACACTTGGTTGACTTTATTTTAAGATATTTCCCCTCCCTGTGTGCCTACTAACCCGTGTGTATTTTATATTTTATATTTTACATATTTGTTTTATATTATACATATTTTAACATTTTGGGTTGATGTGATTTTTATTACCAGCACTTATTTTTAAAAGCACTTTTATGTATTTATTTTATCATTTTTTAACACTAATTTTACCTGCATGCCGATTTTAAACAAAGGTCCTTTTAGCCAGATGTTTTTTAACCCACTTACCAGGTCTTTTACCAGATGCTGTGGGACGCAGCCTCGGACACTCCACCGGGGGAGACTCCCTCCGGGGGGGCAGGAGTACAGGTTTTAACCCCGCCGCATACGCTCTGTGCTGCAGCCACTGCTCTCTTTTATCCCTTTTATTCCATTTTTTAAAACATTTTTAACCCAGACCAAACAGGGCTTTTATAAACTTTTATTGATTTTACTACAGGAGTTTTTAAATAGGTTTTTAAACACAAAATATTTACCCGAGAGCCCGTGCACCACGCTGCGCTATGGAGCGCCGCACATTCCCCAAAACCCTAACCCTTACCCTAAACCTAACCGAGTCTTCACCCTAAAATGAATGATTCCCCTCATGGGGACCTCCATTATGTCCCCATGAGTCCCAGTCCCCACACGTGATTGTGTAAACAACTTTAGGTCCCCACAAGGATAGTAATACAAAGTCACACACACACACACACACACACACACACACACACACACACACACACATTATATGATGGATACCTGAACAAATGTAAAATGTCATAACATAGTTGGTTATTAACATATTGTTATCGTCCAATGAATAATTTATTTCTAGCAGTTGTTCTTGAATCACTGTTCTTATAGTGGGCCAATCCCAACGACAGCAGGCACCAACAGAAGAGCTGGTTCAACTGCGTCCTCTAGTGTTGAAAGATAACCACAACAACAAAAACATCTTCCACTTCTATGACTCATTCCTGTTTTACTTACGGTGCATTTTGACAAGCTGCATATTCACTCTAAAAAATCATGAACTACATCTCTCAGTGAACTCAGACACAGTCCTCATTATGTAGTTTGATTTGTAAGAATGACTGCTATGGAGAAATCCCTTTCAATTACATACCCATACATTATATATGTGTTTACTGTCAAATAATCACCTCTTAGGTAAATGTAAAACATGACTATTTAAAGCCAGTGGACGAAAGAACCACACCTTGTTTTTGGGTCAGATCGTTTATTCAGTTTTAGACAATTAAACATCCAGTTAAAACTCCATTAAGGTAAATATGACAAAAATAGTGATACACATTATATAACCATCACCACATTTCAACCAAAACTTAAACAAATTCTGAAAAGCAAAACATTATAGATTTGTCTTTTTATATATATTTTCTCATAAACATAGAAGACAACAATTAAAATGAAGATTACAGGTTTCACACTTTAAGAGGATAAATAAACATGTACTCTATGAATAACTACTACAACAAAAACATATCAAGTAATTCAGATGTTCACAGAGGCAAACACATGTTAAATTTAGTGTCGCCCCTTTTTCTCAATTTCTAATCCTCAGTTAGTAATCTGTTAGTAATTTAGTTTCTCCCCTCTTCAGGCTGTGATTTCTATATTTGAACTAGAGCCATTCAATAAACCCAGAGAGCAGACACATATTAGAGAAGAGTGAGCTTGTTGCAGTAAATATACCAATGGGTTTACTTAGCGCAGATGAAATGAAACTTTTCACTGTCAGCCTTTTTGTACCACTTTCCATCTCTCTTCATCGCGACAGCACTGTCACAACGAACAGTCTTTTTTTTGGGGGTCAAGTTGGGATTGCAGACCGAACGATCACTGACCCTGAAAGAGAGATCCAGAGTGCAGGTGTAGCGCATTCCCAGCCAGACGAACTCAGTGTCGGCCATCTTGGCTCTCTTTTCGACCCATCTCTGCTGGTGACGGTCAGTGATGGAGACCAGGACACGGTGGTTCTTTCTGCAGTAAGTCAGGGCCTCATCCCAAGTCTTCTTCACTTTGATCAGGATCACTTTGTCTGTAATTGAAATGGATAATTGTTTTGAGTCAAAGTAACCACTTATTGCAAGTTATCATAATAAAAGAACTCTCAACTATATAAACATAGCACCTTTCATTCAATCATAATTTCGATCAGAAATAAATAAAAGTAAAGGATGTGGTACCTGATGTAAAAGCCAGGCGAAAAAGATGTTAGGAGAAAGAAAAAAAAAGACTGTGATAATCAAACTTTCAGGTCTGTCCTGGTTTTATAATTGTAATTAAATCATCTTTTATACATAGTAGGAATAAACACATAATCCAATTATTTGTATATAATACATATCTTCACCACTGAAGTAAATTCAACATACCTTTATGAATATATAACTAAAAAATAAAAAATAAAATACTTGAAAAACTCACCGTCATAGCAGTAGAAGGGTTTTTCATATGTGCAATTGTCGGAGCTCCATTTTCCATTTGGCGTAGTCATAGCACAAGTCTTTGAGGCTTCATCTTTAAATGAGTCCGGATCCCAGTGTCTGAAAGAGACGTTCTTCCCATCTGACCAGCTCCAGATCTCTCGGAACAGGCCGATCCACAAGTAAGAAGAGCTATACTGTTCGTTGAATTCATTGATCTGTGTGATTCCACTGATCAGGTCAGTGTGATGTTCTCTGCAGTAGCTCTGAGCCTGAAGCCAGTTCTTTGGTTCATCAATTACAAAGTATTTCTGTGGCCCTGTTTCTGTGGGAATAAAAGACACATTTTATAAGTTTTGATGAACACTATCTCACTTAATTTTTCAGATTGATGAAAGTGTTTAGTATAATAATTTAGATTGCATAATCAAAAAATAGGCCTATACTTGAATATTAAGATGTATTTTAACAAGTAGAATTGTATCCAATTACCAATAATGTTTTGTTCAAGGAAAAAAGCAAAAACATTTTTCATTTTCATTTAACTCTACAGTATACAACACGTGAGTTATCTGTCAACTATTGTTACACAGTATGATATGATTGATATAGCGTTAATAGTGACATATACTCACCATTGTAGCAGATAAACTTTTTAGGGATGCGAGAACAATGGTCATCGTACCATTTTTGGGAGGGTTTAATCACCACACAGTTCTCAGGATCGTCACCTAGATTGTTCGGCTCATCTTTCTCCCATTCTGGCGCACATTCTGTAGGATTGTACTTCTCCCCCGGCAGAGACCAGTGCCACACTTTGATATCTCTTTCATTGATGCTCCTCAGTCCAATCCAGGTGCCTGTAGTCTGTGGAGGGTTAGTCAGTCTCTCCACGTCTCTCATGTCAGACACTGTGGCCAGGTCAGTGAAATGCTCTCTGCAATAACTCTGGGTCTTTCTCTCAGGAATGAAGTGGTACTCATAGAGGTCACATGTGAAGAAGGAACACTGACTTAAAAACAGAGACCATTCTGCAGTGATGGAGCTGACAGTATGACAAGCAGCTGATCATTAAATCAAACTCATGAGTACTAAAATCACCCCCACCACTTACACCATCCCCTTCATCTTAATGGAGCTCTGAGTTCACTTATTCCACTTTTTAATATTATGAAGAGTGAGCAGTTTCATGACTCCAGATGTGATTTAATTTAAAATCCACTTACCCATCAGAATGAGCACAAACAGACTCCACTGCATCTTTGCTCTGTTAGATGAAACCAACATTGTTAGTGTACAGTGATCATTTACAAATCTTATAAATTATGTCAGTTACATTTAAATTATTTAAAAAACCTAATGGGTCAGTCAAATGACCAGAAACACAGACTGCACCACTCCCTTCAGTGCAGCAGTTTAATGAGGAAGTTCATGTTAAGGAAATGCAAATTCTGAGCAGCACCAGCAGTAACAGGCACACACCACCAGGCTGTCAGGAGGCTGAACTCTCTCCCCCCCCCTCCCACCTCTCCCCTCTCTCTGTCCCTCTCTATCTCACCTCTCCACCCTGCCCCCACTGGACCTGGACTTTAACACACCCCCACACACCCAGACACAAAAAATCCAGCACCAGTCACTTTTACGCTGCTATGGAAATATTTTGCACTCTCATTTGCACTATGTACATCATCTTTGTTAATATATATATATATATATATCCTGCTTACTTGAAGTAAACGGTTATTTTGTGTTTTTTTGTAATTATTGAGTGTTCTTGTATTTGAATGTGTTATTTTATACCTCGGGACTGTGGGAAACAGTATTTCGATCTTTCTGTGTGTGCAAACATATTTTGAGATTGACAATAAAGTTGACTTTGACTTGACTTGACCATAACATTTATTTTTAGCACATGGAAATGTCTCATTTCAATGAAACACCATTTGCAAACTAAACAATAACTTTATAGTGCCACACAACAGGTCGAGGCTATGAGTACTGATATGTTGCTGGTGATATATTTTGTAGATTATTTATTCACATTACAATGTACTCCTACTATCAGTGACAGAAACTGAAATTCTAGCTTCATTAAATTGTGTATTGTTGTTTTTATAAGCCCGATTAAAAGATGTGTGCTCATTATTTTATTAGGGGTGAACTTACTCTAATGAAAATTAAGTTGTGTTTATTTGAAATGAGAGTGAGATTGCTGTGTATACACATCGTCTCCAATAAAACATTTAAGATTTACCACCGTTTTTTAAAGCAGGAAAATAGTGGGGTTTTCAGCCCTGAGTAATGTCTACGGGACAGGCTGCATACATCGCCCACAAAGCTCTAAAAACCTAACATGAACCTGAAAGGTAAAACTCAGGGCAAAACATATCCAAGACTCAGACTGTTTTGTTTTCATTATAAATGTCCAGCGTTCTTGGTAAAGTCCCCACCCTTTGTAAAAAAAAAAAGTTTCAAAGTGAACATTAGATAAAGTTTATTATTCAAAATAAACACTGAGTTTTTTAATCAAAAAATAAACATTTCAAGTGATTTCAAGAGAAACAAATGATTTAAGGGAATAAATGAACATAATAGGGTTTTAGATTTCATTACTTCTGATTGAGATGTGATTCATTAAATGTTCCTTCCCTTTGGAAAATATTCTGAAGGAGAATATCTTTCTCAAAAATAAACAAAATATGAAAATGACTGAACAGAATCACACTTACTTCTCCTGAGTCGTCCTGTCAGCTGCTTCTCTCTCTGTCTCTCTCGATGTGCTTGTGAAGACTTAGATATCCACGAGGTCGCTGCTCTCTTTGAGCCACCTTTGGGCAAACATTTGAATATTAAAATTCAGATGTCAAAGAGGTCTGTCATGGTTGATATAGGATTCATTGAAGGAAAGAATATTAATTAAATGCAACAGGGAAAAAAGTTGAACACACTTCCTTGTTGACTGTCTGACACACGGAAAGAAAGGTACCATTCCAAAATATGCACTAATGAGAACTATTGCATGTTTATATTTTTATATTTTTGTTAGGATATTGCTTGTTACCATATGTCAAACAGCTTTAAGAGAACATTCCGGCTGTATTTGAGCCCCTCATATTACAAGTGTGTCAAAATTATTTTAATTTCAGTCACATAGTTGATTTACAGATGGGGCATCTTATTTCGGACGCCAGCATACAGCTTCCTGCCTACTACCAGCCAGTTACCTGCCTAAGACCTGCCAAAGACCAGTATGTGGGAATGTTAAGCCCTCCCACTATTTTCCAATTTCAGGGTTTAACCCTGAATATATTAAATAACTATGGCCAAACTAAGACTTAGTTTTTCACAAGAGAAAATGCAGATATTATATAAAAAACTAAAGTTAAAATCTTGTTTTTAATGCCCCAAGAGCAATAAATCACCGACCCCCCTCTGAATGAATACCTGTTAACTTAACATCTTGTCACAAGCTTTTTGGAAGCATGTTCAAAGTATCAATAATGTGTAACATTCCCCAGATATTTTAGACACTCTTCCTTACATTTTTAACAAAACAATAACATAAATTGCAAAATAATTACTTTTTTTCACTCCTTTCACTTTTTGATTCTCTTCCAATCTGAGAAAGTCCTTTCATAACGGAGACCTCTATCATCAAGTACTATATATAAATTATATATTACACATTGTCACAAGCTTTTTGGAAGAAAAGACTGACCCAAGAGACCTGTAGTTGACTAATTACAGGCCTCAATAAAGTTTATACATTGATTTAGTTGACAGTCCAGTTTAGCTTTCCTGTGGCATTATGTATTTGTGATTCACTGAATATTTTGTACAACCCAACAGGAAAAGCTAAACAAACATTATAAGGAAAACAATTTGTCTCCCTCTGTTTGCATCTCTGTCTGTCTTAGTCTACTGTATATGTCAGTCTTTCTGTCTCTTTCTCCTTCTCTCTCTCTCTCACCATCTAATAACTCTAAAATCAAATTGCATTACTCTCCACTTTACTGGTCATTTGGTACCTTCAGGACTGCCTCTTCCGCTGGCCAAAGGAGAACATGACTAATGACCCACGATGAATTAATTGAATCATTCCTCTCTGGCCAAATCATTCTGACAATGTGACCACTAAATTCCATAATTGCTCAGAATGGCACCCCTAATTATGTTTGAGTGTTACTGGTGCTTCTAGGTGGACTGGGTGATGGCAGTGGGTGCATTTCTGAACTCTTATTTAAACATCACCAGAGATATTGTTTGATGGAATCTTCCTTTATTTTATGTATCACCATATATGTGTATGTATGCCTAATTAATTTCTGGGACATGGATAACTAATGCCACACGAACAACACAATATATTTGGCTGTCCTTCATAGATTAAAACCAATTACATGATGAAGGGTTGGACATCTAATCCTGTTGGATATGTTCTATCCAGATATATACCCCAAAACAGCATTCATTTATCAAAACATACATTGTTTCCTTGGTATGTTGAAGGTAAGTGCACGCTGACATGCATGAGACAGTAATGTGATACATTTGGTGTCCCTTTGTCCAAGAAAAGCAACAAAGCAACCAACTAACATCAGAGCAGAGATAAAATAGAGCCTGAAAACACCCAGGTAATCATCAAGGAACCTATTTAAAAAAAAAAAAAAATCTTAGAATAATGCTGACTGTTTTGAATGGCAAATGTTGTCAGCCATCATGACTGCATCTCCTCTGAGAGATAGACATTGGGTCGCAGGAACAGCACCTAAGGCTATGATTATGACACATTTTAAATAAATAATGAAGCAGGAGGCAAGATTGACTGCTGTTATACTGACAACCTTAATCCCAACTGAACAGTATTTAACATCAGTTAAGTTTTCAGCTTATGGTTGTTACCCAGTAGTGGCTGGTGGCGAGTTATACTGTATGCATAATGAACACAAAGTGAATCTCTTGAGTTGTTGTTGTTGTTGCTATATTCATGCAATCCATGCTTCAGAGTTATCGGCCAGATCAAAAAAGTGCTTTATGAATGGCCACATGGTGTTGCTATACATACATACATGTCTTTAAATATGCATGTCAGATCATCACCCTTAGCTATTTCAATTACCTCTCAAACACGTTGACCGGCGAAAAACTCTGCCCGGTTCACCGACCCCCCTCTGAGTGAATACCTGTTAACTTCACAACTTGTCACAAGCTTTTTGGAAGAAAAGACTGACCCAAGATATCTTGGTTTGATTTGGAGAAGGCTTTTAAAGCCTATTGTATACTAACTCTTCCCGTCAAGAATATGAATAGAACTTAGATAGATCACTTTACATTTCTGCGAATGAATAGCTTAGCTACTTGGCACTAAGAGTACAGATATGTCTACCCTTTCTTTTCAGAGTGTAATATCTGCATTTTCTCTTTTGGTTTGAATAGGAGAAGGGCAATGGTTATCGATGGTGCTTTTAAAGCCTATTGTATACGAACTGTGTGATTTATATTGCTTTTCAAATGCATATAAGCCCCCCATTTACACTGCACTTCCCGTCAAGAATATGAATAGCACTTAGTTAGATCACTTTACAGATCAGGTTGGACCAGCCCTGTCGCTACTCTCTGCAGGTCTGCTCCATTTCCTACTGCAGATCAAAAAAAGCTAAAAATATGTATTTCTTAATAAACTAAATAGGCCACCATTGGTAGCAGTTCTCATTATATACTTCTCAGTAACTGCTCCCCTTAAATTAAATGTATTCTGTAGATAAATGTAAACGTTCACCATCCCCCACCCGCCTACTGTATGTTGCTTTTTGACATGTAAATGGGTAACTACCCCCCTCTGAGTGAATACCTGTTGTACCTGTCTGGGGCTAAGCCCATAGGACGATGCTCTGATGTCATCACCCTCGCACATTTGTCATATTTTTACAAAAAACGATGTTAACACTTTCTCGTTCTTAATATATGCTATATTTAGGGTCGATATGTGTTGAATTTACTTTAAAATAGCAGATCACTGTGATTCGGCTTAGTGAACGTGTGTCTCTTCTCCGCGGCTCCTCCGTGCAGAGAGGCCCCCCCCCCGTTTAAAGGGAACAATAGCTGTAAATCGATGCACATTTTAAATGCTCTTAGCTGAAGCTGTTAACAACAATCAGTGACAGTCTAGCTTTATTAAAATATACTGTAGGCATGTTTGTTTGCGTGCCATCTGTGCAGCAAAGGCAACAAGTGGTAAATACAGCATGTCTCATTTTGAGCAAACATCACATCAGGTAATATTTAATCCTGAATGTGTTATCACGATCTCTTGTAGGAGCGCGTTGCGACTCTGAGCGATAGGGAAACCCATCATCTTGATAAAACATGAACTTTTCTTGTTATCATTTTTATTGTGTTAACAATTAAGTTAACAGGTATTCACTCAGAGGGGGGTCGGTGAACCGGGCAGAGTTTTTCGCCGGTCAACGTGTGTGAAAGTTAAAATCTTCCTTATTGAGCTTTAAAACAAATGAATAACGACTATATATTATAATAAAATAAACACCGGATGTTGTTATGCCTGCTGTAACGTTAACTTACTCCATTCTCCGCTTAAGTAATTATGCCGTTACAAGCTTCATAGTTGTATTTATCATCTAAATTTGCCGAAACAAGTTTAATATTCTGAAAGCCAAGACTTTGTTTATTTGAAATCAGATGAAAACAAACTGTAACATGGTGATGTTTTGTAAATGTATGATCCTATCTGAAAAAATATTAATACTCCTAAAATAAATGGTAGACATATCAAATTGTTTCCTCTTTGTATTTGTTTTATTATTTTCTCATCTGTGATGGATAAAGAAAGTAATCCAAAAGTAATCTAAAAGTAATCTGATTACGTTACTTTTTTAAAACACGTAACTGTAACTGTATTCGGATGCTTTCAGAGCCATGTATTCAGTAATCAGTAACTGATTACATTTACAGCTGTCACTACCCGATCCGTTCGCCTGCCCGATCGGTACTGCGCATGTGCGAGATGGTCCGCCATATTGCACAACTCCGTACGGCAACCCAGAGATGGAGTACTCGAGTCCTGGACTCGGACTCGAGTCGGACTCGAGTGCCGATTTTCGGGACTCGTGACTCGACTCGGACTCCCGCACTGATTGACGCGACTCGGACTTGGACTCGTGAATTCTCGCGCACGATGACTTGGACTCGGACTCGGACTCGTGAATTATCGCGTACGCTGACTTGGACTCGGACTCGGACTCGTGAATTTTTCCCCCCATGATGACTCGGACTCGACTTGTACATTGACGCTCCGACTTGGACTCGGACTCGGACTCGAGCAAGTTTTCTATGGAGTCTGATGTCCTCTATCCTGGCGTGTGCACCGGCTGCGAGGCGAGTTCATGTACTGGGCCCCGCTATTCCAGTCTAAAGATGTCTAGAGACACACCCCGCATCGTGCTGTATGCTTTCACACATTCTGCTTCCACATTGGAAAAGAGCAGCGCAAAATGCTCTATGTGGAAACAATATTGAAGAGAAGGCTCCGTAACACATTACTCTAAACATCGAGTTCAGACATATAGGCTGTCTTGAACACTATCATCAGAGTAACGTCATCTAATCAATACATAAAGATTCAGCCGATAACACGAAAGCATATGGCTACTTAACATGCAGAATGACGTCATTTTGCATGCTAAGTAGCCATGTGCTTTCTGGGGCTAAATCTTTATCAGTAAACCGATTTAACCGGTAAAAGTTCCTTCAAAATAAGAGTCCCGATCTTATTACTATCAAAATAAAAGTGCAAAACGAAAACTTTACCATAGGAAAATATTGGCATACAAATATAATCACTTCTCTAAAAGGTAACTCATTTTAAACATAGTTTATATATAATAATAATAATAATATTAGTAATAAGCTTTATATTTGTATAGCACCTATTACAAGAATTGTAGCCAAACTGGCTTCACAGCAGTTCAATAGACAGATTAGTATAACATGACAGGATAAAAGCAATGTAGAGGAGCAGCTACATTTCAACACATATATCCACGAAGATTAATACATGAAGACTTGTGACTCGGACTTGACTTGGACTCTTCTTAGGTGACTCGGACTTGGACTCGGACTCGAACACAGGTAATGATGACTCGGACTCGGACTCGACTCGGACACTCCTTGGGTGACTCGGACTTGGACTCGGACTCGAACACAGGTAATGATGACTCGGACTCGGACTCGACTCGGACACTCCTTGGGTGACTCGGACTTGGACTCGGACTCGAACACAGGTAATGATGACTCGGACTCGGACTCGACTCGGACATTCCTTGGGTGACTCGGACTTGGACTCGGACTCGACTACGACTCTCCCTTGGTGACTCGGACTTGGACTCGGACTCGAAGAGTGGTGACTCGAGAGTGACTTGGACTCGTGAATTGGTGACTTGACTACAACACTGCGGCAACCCAACTAGGACATTTGAGACAGTGGCTTTTGGCAAAGCACACAAAGAAAACTAAAAAAACCGAGAGAGATGAGTTATTACATTATTGTTATTACAACGTGACTTCACCCATTATTTAACAACTATTTTAATTGGGTTCTTTTATTTGGGGTTAAGTACATTGTCAGAATAAGTGAGAAATGGATTTAACTTCTGTTAGACAGCTAACATACTGAATACATATGTATGCAAAAATGTATGGCATTAATATCCTAATAAGACTCACCTAATTAACTAACAACTACAGTGGCGAGCCGTGAGCTTTATACCTAGGTCCTCTGACCCCCACCCCTTCCTTCGAAAAAAATACGTTATTACGTCACAGCGTATACTTCAGCGGAATATCAAAACAACGGCCCAGGGTGCAAAACGCATCAATGACAGCGACACTCTACCACCCAAAACAACACCTGTGAACCCAATATGTGTTCTTTGACATTGAAAATGATATTGCATTGTGTTTGTTACTTTCATTGCAGTTGTATGTCTTAAGTGTAATTTGGCATGCTTTTATTTTGAAGGCGAGTTCACGCTGTTGACAGGAAGTTGTTGTTGTTATGGAAACAAGAAAAGTTTCACAGCGGGCGGAACTCGTCATAAAGTCCGCGATAATAAAACCCACCCATTTAGAGGGAAGATATGATTGGTCAATTGTACTGTCATTTGACATTACTCTCTCGTTCAGTTACTATAGCGGGCCCTCTGTGAATCGCAGAGAGGCCCGCTATAGTAACTGACATTCAAACAGAGACTGAACAGGCAGATTCGAAGGATTTATTTCTTTGGAAATGTTATTTTATTAAATCAAGTTTTTTTTCGGTAAAACTAATGAAAAATATAACAAAAATAATATTAAAAAAAATATATATTTTAAAAAAATATATTTTTTTTTAATGTTTTTAAATATTATTTTTTGGAATATCTTAGGCCCTCACAGAGGGCCCTGACGGCTCGCCACTGAACAACTAATAATTAACTCACCTAACTCACCTAATAAGATCATAAGACTCGCGCATGCGCAATGCATATTCGCATATTGGCCAGCCGTCTAGACGGTCTAGACGTCAAGTGTCCTAGTTGGGTTGCCGTACGGAGTTGTGCAATATGGCGGACCATCTCGCACATGCGCATAACATGCGCACATGCATAATATCTCGCACATGCGCATAACAACATGGTGATGTTTTGTAAATGATTACATGTCTTATTTAGCACAGACTATGATCCTATCCGTGACATATGGATCTTAACAAAGATCCGTTATACATTAGTACCAGACATACTGTACATTGTGATGATTGACATTATTCACCCGCGGATCTATGGGTTGGGGTATTGTTCCGCACGGACATTTTAGTGAACCAGACCAGCTGTTTCCGCCGTGTGTTCAGATGCTAAATAAAAGTTTAGCTTGTACTTTTGATACCCCGCCTCCGACTCCCGTCTCTCGGCACCACAACATCCAGTTTACTGTATTTCACATGAGCGATGTCGAACATTGAAAAGTCCTTATAAAATCTCTGTTATTAGATCAGTACTTTTCTTATATGACTATTATTGACTTGAACACTGAGAATGTATTTATTAACTTCAGACATTTGAAATATTTGAAATCAGATGAAAACAAACTGTAACGGGCCCTGCCGTGTTATCTATGATTAATATGCCTTACTGTACATTCATAATTTCAAAACATTCAAAAGCATTAAATAAAAAGTCATGAAAGAGATAAGGAGGAGAAAAGGTTTAAGGAAGTAAGCAAGGAATACAGAATGTTTCGTTATAATTTGCAGCGACTTGGTCATTGTGGGTCAATCGTGCATAAACAAGATTCTTTTGAGAAACAATTTTTCAAAACAAATAGGACCAAGTGTAAGTCAGTGTGGGATACCTTAAAAAAAACCTTAAGACTTGATATGGAATGATTGGAAACTATTGTCTGAATTCTACAAGAAAGATAGTGATAACAACCACTTATTAAACTGGTAATTGTCTAGCTTCACAGATCATGTTTAAAGTAAAATATTAAATATAAATATACATAATACAGTAGGGATTGCGGACTGATCCAGCCAGGCCATGTACAGAGCACTGGGGCAGTCGCTGTGTAGCACAGGAAGGCTCCCGGAATATTAACATCACATTTACATGAACATATCAAAACAGCACAACAAGAACAAAGACTGCTCTTACTTGACTTAGGAGGAAACATATCACAAGTCAAATGAGTGCACGCTATGGTTTGCAGCACAGCTAAACAGACCTATCCCATATTTCTCTCCTATTTCAATAACTCTGCCATGGCAACAATCACAGTGGCCTCCTTTTTAATACAATTTGGCATTGATGTTTTCATGTCCTTATTCTGATAAAGAGGCCTGAATACATGTTTCACCTGCTCTATATTTCATGTATAATACAAAGCCTTAGACTTTACTTAAAGAGAGCAAGATCAAATGGGTGGTCGAGGATCTCATGATTTGACCTTAAGGGCTACAGTATACTATATATGAGGCCCAAAAGCAACTGCTCCATTATCTGTATCTAATGCACACATTGATGCCACCAAATGAAACAATAAAAAAAGAAAGTACTACAAATAAACTGGAATTAATTTCACATCTTAAATTATTATTATATACACAATATATCACCAAATTCTGTGTTATTATGACCGATCATAACTCAGCTTTATGCACACACATATGTTGCATGGTTTAAGAAAGACGGGTCGGGAGGGGGTTCTGCGACACCGCTGCAGACTCTGCACACACACACACACACACACACACACACACACACACACACACACACACACACACACACACACACACACACACACACACACACACACACACACACACACACACACACCACACACACACACACACACACACACACACACACACACACACACACACACACACACACACACACACACACACACACACACATACACACACACACATACACACACACACACACACCAAGGCCGTATTCATGGAGTCAACATTGGGGGGGACCAAAAATTAAATCAAAATTTGAATACTAATTTCCTGCCATTCTAAAGGAAAATATATAAAATTTCACTAACACATGGGATACTTTAAAACCTGTCAAACCCCATGCCCCTGCCCGTGGGGGCAAAAAACAACAAAATTCACGAAACTGTGTCTCAGGCATGGGCGTAGGAAGCATCCTCAATGTGGGTGGGACAATTTGACGGGGGGTGTGGGCAGGTGGTGGACCTAACCTCCTCTAGGGGGTCAGGGGGCATGCTCCCCCGGGAAGATTTTTTTTTAAATGTTGAAGTTAAATGCATCAATCTGGTGCACTTTGAGAGCAACATTAGGGACTAAATCTATGGATACATCTCTCAACACCATATGAAACAGAACTGAACAGATTTACTTTTTCTTTATGCATATTTTACAAATCATTCCACTTTTAAACTGTAGTATGAGTTGGAATTATTTCATATTACTTCCTTTACTCGCTACTTTACTCGTTACTTTACTCAAGGTTGGACTACTGCAACGCTCTGTACGTGGGTATGGACCAGGCGTCAATTAAACGCCTGCAGCTAGTCCAGAACGCAGCTGCACGTCTTCTCACTGGCCACAAAAAGAGTGACCACATCACCCCAATTCTGGCCTCACTGCACTGGCTTCCAATTCGGTTCAGAATTGATTTTAAACTCCTTTTATTTGTTTTTAAAGCACTAAATGGGCTGGCTCCGGCCTATATAGCCGAACTCCTCCAGCGCTACACCCCAGCCAGAGCTTTAAGGTTTGCTGACCAGCTGTTGCTGATAGTGCCCAAGACCAGGCTCAAAACCAGAGGGCACCTAGCCTTCGCAGCAGCTGGCCCTAGGCTCTGGAACACTCTGCCCCTCCATGTGAGGTGGGCCCAGACCCTAGGGGTTTTTAAATCTACTCTTAAGACACACTTCTTCTCCCTGGCCTTTTAGTCAGAGCGGAGCACGACTCCTGACTTTTCCCTGTGTTTTCTTTTTAAATATCTGTTGTAATTTATTGTCTTTTATTGTGATTATAGAAATGTGTTTTTATGTGATTGTAGTTATTACATGTACAGCACTTTGGCCCGACCAAAAATCGCTTTTAAATGTGCTCTATAAATAAACCTTGATTTGATTTGATTTGATTTACACTACCCATAATCCTCAGCTATCGTTTGGGACTACAACATCCGCTTTGCTTGACAAACCCCGTGATTAGTCCTCAAGCTCTGTGATTGGATGTTGGAGTGGCAGTGCGCCAAGGTTACTTCTCGCGTCAAACAGCTCTTTGAAATGGAATGAAACCACGGCAGAATATCCAAACCTGGACTCGAACAGGTCCAGCCCCACCCCTCACTCCCCAGAACTACACATGCTGGCTAATTGTGTTTCGCAACATGTTCTATGGCACGTCTCTACTGGGAATTGTAGTTTTAAAAGACGTTTTCGTATTTCCCATAATTAAATCATTTGACAGTGAGGGGAATACGGTTTTATTATGAAAACTTCGAGACTGGAAATACTGTTTTCACCCCGTGAGGGTTGACGCTAACAATGCCATGGTAGGCATGGATGCTGCCAACTATAATAGCTTTTAGTTTAATACCAAATCATTGATATCTAATCAGATGCAGTCTTTAATCTGCTTTATTTGCATGATAGTCCAACAACACCACAGAATAATGTTTTACCTGCAGGCTCGTATCTTCTTTTTTAATTTGAATACAAAAGTCATTGCTGGGATTTAAATTCTGTCAAATGTTTATTTTAAATGACGCATACAATCAGAGTCAGATTTGCATTCATGTATTACGACACTGGACACAGGTGTTGAATGTAAACTCAGACAATAAATAGATAGATTTTCAAAATGTTAGATTTTTAAATAGACTGATTTATTATTGGCTAATCTATCAGTAAAGTTGATGCAGTACTTGTCGAAATGAATGAATGAATGAATGATGTTGTTATTGTTTCAGTCATTATAGGTTAGTGTCACTGCAACAGGTGTATGAGACGAGAACAATTTACCTAGAGAAATGAACCGTATGAAAAGGCATTCAAGTCAGGAAAGGTTTGTCAATATGCAAACACACACACTTACAGAAACACACACACTTACAGAAACACACACACTTACAGAAACACACACACACAGACTTTTCTGATCAGACATCAGTTTTGAGGCGTCTCAGTAGCACGAAGGTCAGAAACACTAACAAGGTGGGTGTCTTTTAAGAATATAATTACATGTTTAAGTTGTTAATGTTATAATACGATCACTTTTGTTATGACTTCATCTGGCAATTACTTCTTAACTAATTGATCTGTGTTTAATTTAGTTAAAGAAGTGCCTAATCTTCCCAGAGTCCAGGATGACGTCTTTAGATGTTTAGCTCTCCTCAATTTCTCTCGACTTTCTAATCATCCATACTTTGTTTTAGCGGAGACATCTACACCGAGAGACCCTGCAGTTATTACAAATGTGATGAGAATATGAGATGTTGGGCCGTTTGCATTTGTCATCATGCCAGCTACTAACAGAGGATAGATGTGGCTGTAAAACAATCTTATAGGCTCAGTTTAGCTTTGAAGGATCCCAAATAAAATGTTTTTTTACTAGCAATTAATGCTAGCAATTCACCAGAAGGACGTAAGAGAGAAAAGGAGCGAGGCTTAGAGTGAATAGCAGAGGTGGGAAGTAGTGGAGCACAAAAACTTCGTTACTGTACTTAAGTACATTTTTCTGGTATCAGTACTTTACTCCACTACGACTTTTTACTTTTACTTCTTACATTTTGAACACAAATACCTGAACTTTCTACTTCTTACATTTTGAACACAAATACCTGTACTTTCTACTTCTTACATTTTCCAAACAGGCTGGTTACTTTACATATACATAAACAAAGTGAGTGTATTTTCTTAAATTATATTATATATATCAAATTAAATCAAAGTATATTTATATAGCCCAATATCACACAACCAGTTGCCTCAGTGGGATTTACAGAATATTAAACATAGATGTCAAATATAGTTAAAATACTACAGCTTGATTTTTTTTACATTTCTTTTTTAAATAGAGATGAGATGTTTTATTAATATTTTTGTTAGATGCTAACCCCTAACCCCAACACTTTTTAGATCATTTCATCGTGGGTAATTCTTTTGTGTTTTTGAAATATTTATCTATATACCATATACTCCCATCAACAGCTTGTCATTATGAGTTAGCTACGTTAGCATTCAACTCAAAACTCCATAAATCAGCAGGAATTATTTGTCATAATTTCACTATTTTAACTTGTTTTTCATCTCCCCCTCTATCCCTGCTCCTTGCCCAATATGTCCGTCAATTCTTCCAACTCCTCCCTTCCTCCTCCCCTCTCTCCCCCTGCATATTGTCATTATGAGTTAGCTACGTTAGCATGCATCCAAAACCCCATAAAGCTGCAGGAATTCTTCCTAATTCTTCCTATTTTCACTATTTTAACTTGTTTTTAATTTCTCCCCCTTTTCCCCCAGAGGGTATGTCCGTCAACTCTTTCAACTCCTCTCTTCCTCCTCCCCTCTCTCCCCCTCCAGCTTGTCATTATGAGTTAGCTCGGTTAGTATTAATTACATTTAAAGAAATGTAGATTAATGTGCACTGTCCCTGTTAAATAAATGAATAAATAAATCTCAGTGAATGGAAGTGAGAAATATAACCAAAAAAAGGTTTTAATATATAATATTTAAACATTTATGTGATTTAGTGAAAGAGTTGTTTGGATGTTTTTCCTTCTTTCCTTATCATTGGAAATTAGTTTTTTGTATGCAAATAACGACTATAGATGAAAACAACAACAACAAGTCCTTATCTTCTCTATTTCGCCCTAATACATTTATCATTAAATCGATAAAGAATCAAATCTAAAAGGGAATTGGTATCGATAAAATCGTATCACTACTCGTGTATTAACCACACTCTAATTTTGGCCTAATTTCGTGCAGGATCCATGTTAGAAATAATACATAATAATAGAATTGCATGCTTTTCAGGGGGTTTATTTGCACGAGGTAAAGCAAGGTTTCCTGCACACAGGTGGACAGATGTTTGATTTGAATAAACAACGCTTTAAAGTCACAGCTCATTTGCATCATGTCAAACAACGAGGTCATTAAGTGCATTTCTGCTAACTAATGGATATAATAAAGAAATATTAGGTTGCTGCAGTGATTTATGCTTGCAGTGAATTGTTTCTGAAGCTTTTTAAGACCTTTCATTTATCTAGAAATGTACTAAATTAAATAAGAAGAATAAATACAAACACACACACACACCAGTATAAGCAAAATAAGGAACACACACTATATTCACATATACACAAATATACATATACACAAAGCTGCGAAATTCTTTTTAATCTTTTCACATTTTAAATTTAAACTTGTTTTTCATCTCCCCCTCTATTGCTCCTTGCCCTCAGTTATGTCTGTCAAATCTTCCAATTCCTCCCTTCCTCCTGCCCTCTCGCTTGTCATTATACATTAGCTATGTTAGCATGCATGTCAGAACCCCTTAAATCTGCAAGAATTCTTTGTCATATTTTCACTATTTTAACTTGTTTTTCATCCCCCTTTTCCCCCACAGTTATGACCGTCAACTCTTCCAACGCCTCCCTTCCTCCTCCCCTCTCTCCTCCCTTCAGCTTCTATGGCACCATGCTACTATGCAACAATTCCCAAAGAGGCGTCATTAGCCTCACCGCCTACTTCCTCTCCCTCACCCTTCTCCTCCTCCCTCTTTGCATCCGAGTCGTGTATCTCGGTGTGCAGAAATGGCGCCAGCAACCCAACGCCATAATCTGCCACTCTGACGCCTTCACGTACAACATGGTCGCCACCGAGCTGATGAATATTCTTGGTTCTTGCCTCAGCTGCTGTGCCGCCTACACAGGTTTTAACATAATGATGATTCTGGGGATGTCCCTTTTCTTCCTCAACTTCTCCGCTCAGCAGTATTTCCACTTGCTCACCTGTGTGGAGCGTTACCTGGCCGTCGTGCATCCAATCATCTTCGTGAAGCTGAGAGGAAACAGACCAGTTCGGATCAGAAACGTCACCATTGTGTGCCTTTGGCTGCTTTGTTTTGTCAGCATGGCTGTCCTCAGCTTGCCAGAGGTCCACATTAACGTCGTATCTTATTTGTGGACGTCCCTCTTTTTGTTTGTGATTCTTTTCTGCAGCCTTTCTGTCGTCTGGGTTCTGATTCGCCCAAAGCCGGGGGTTGGGAAGCGGGTTGATCGAACTAAAGTGAGGGCGCTTTACTCCATGATGGTCATACTGGGAGTGCTGGTTTTCAGATTCGGAAGCACCACCATCGGCTCGGCTCTGTATCACTCTGAGAATACTGTTTTGGATGAAAAGTGTTTGGCCTGGTTCTGTATGACCTGGATGGGTTTGCCCAGCAGTTTGGTTTTACCGCTGCTCTACCTGCACAGGGCGGGAAAACTAACGTGCTGCAGGAAAACTGATTCAGGATCAGATCAGAGCAGAGGTTAGACGCTCAGTGACAAACAAGGGTGTTGTTTTGGTCTTAAAGCCACCAATATAGTCTACTTGCCAGACTCCTGTTGTTTACCCGGAAATATTGAGTACCCCAACGTTTTATGATAGAAATGTATAATTGGGTCCCCAGTACATAGAAACTGCCGAATGCTAACCTGCATATGTTGGGCAATTTGCACAATTAGCTTAAGTTGGAGTGGTTTTGAGGCTTTTTGACGATGCCGAGTCCATTTTCGACATTAACAATGGCAGTATTACCAGAAAGCAGCCATATTTGTATTCTCTGTTGTCTGATTTTGACTACCATGAGTAGTGTTGCAACCATTGGATATAGAGAGCACAACACGAAAATGATTACCTCTACTGTGGACAATTTTTTTTTCTGGTAAATTAGTAATCTGTCCAATCAAAATGATTGAGTCCCCTAAATCTTCAAAATGGACCCAAAATTCATCAAAATCAGCCCACCCGAAGTACAGATATTGGCATTTTCTGCTTAAAACTGCATTTTTTTATCCTTAAATTTTCAGAAATGGACTCAGCATCCTCAATTACCCCCAACACCACTCCAATAGTGTCCAAATCAGCCAAGCCATTTTTTTACCTATTGTCTGCTTATCATGGTTATTATTGCTATTTAACTTGTGCTAATTTTGCACATTTCCCAACATATGCAAGTTAGCATCCGGCAGTTTCTATGTGCCCGTACTATACATTTATAATATTAAACTATGGGGTCCTCAACATTTCCGGGTTCGCAACCGGACTCTATGAGCTGGCAATTAGAGAATTACTGAAAAGGCAAAAAAAGGTCAAAATTAGCAAAACTGTCTCGAATAAAGTTTGGTTTTATAGGCTGTTAGGGTTTTAAGGTAAAAGAGCAAAGCACTATAAATAGCAATAACAAATAAGAAAGGCTCGGTTAAACAGAGGTGTATAACATTGCATTAGTTAGATAACATAAAATGGCCTAAATGTGTGATTTAGATAAAATATTTTGGGGAAATATACCGTTTTTTCCCAGTTTATTATTGAGATGTTTTCATAATAAACGCATAATGGGTTTTGTTATATCTCTGTGCTGGATTATATATTTGTTTAATATGTTTTTTTTAACCATTACTAGCAACCAGAAAGTGCAACATGCTGATTCTTTCCTACACCACTCTATTCATCAGAAGTTAGCATAAGATATGTTGTTTTTATTTATTTAAATCAACTATCATACAGCCGTTCTGTATCTCATGAAATGTCAATATGAGGCTCATGATTCAGGAAAAATGATTTTATGAATTGTAAATATGTTGTATCTGTTTCTGCTTTAAAGGATGTTGTAAAGTATAATCACTATAGCTCAAACAACATGTCTAACTGATCTCTATACGATCACTGTTTTTATTTCTGGCTCTTCTTCATGTGTCTGCGTTTAAACTGGATGTTATATTTCTGGATGGCAGCTGGAGATTTGCCCGACTCAATCTGCAGTGAAATGCATCGTAGTTGATTTTGCAAAAAGCCCTCCTCTGTCTCCTCCATACACATGTATTTATTTGGAGTTGATTTTATGGATCAGTGGTTTTGTAAAGAAGAGGAAGGAAGACCAGACAACCCTCCTGGATAAAGTGAGTTTCATTCATCCATCTGAACATGTTGGGTACCTGATTTCTTACTTTTTCTGAGACATTCGATCATATTACTGGGGTTTTATCTTGGTGACAGTGTCTGCTGGACTTATTTTAATACTTCTTTTGCAAATGCATGGTGCCATATCACATTTAAGACAAAAGGAAGGAGCATTTTGATGTAAAATATCTTCTTTAAACTTAAGAATATGCATTTATACCATAAATTAAATAAGTCAAACTTCTAATTTGTTAGATTTATTACGGGGTGTGCAGGTGTTGCTGTTGTATTTTTATTTTATCTGCTTGTGAAACACTTTTGTCGTGTTTCTTTTGATAAATTATGATTTGATTATGTTGAAAATGTGGTCTTTCAGCATGAATCATATCCAGCTATCCTGGAGGAGGGGCTTCATGTAGACATTGTGTTTAAATTGTTTTAATATCAGTAAAAGTTGGATTGGAAAAGTTTAAAATTGTGAATAAAAAACCTACAAAATTAAGCAAAAACATCATATTTTATTTCATATTTTCATGCCAATATCATAATTTGGAAAGTACGAAGCTGTTAAATAAAAGTAGTGAAGTAAAAATATGATGAAACCTTTACAAAGTTTCCATTTTCAACTCACAGCCGGACAGGTGTTGTTCCACATCTCACCTGAGAGGAGCGCTACCTGGCTGTCATTGGTCCAGTCAGGTACCTGAGAAAAGTGGGACGAGTCTCAGCACTTGGCACTAATGTGCACTGTCCCTGTTAAATAAATGAATGAATACATAATTGTGAATGGAAGTGAGAAATATAACCAAAAAAACGTTTTAATATATAATATTTAAACATTTATGTGATTTAGTTAAAGAGTTGTTTGGATGTTTTTCCTACTTTCCTTATCATTGGAAATTTGTGTTTTGTATGCAAATAACGACTATAGATGAAAACAACAACAACAAGTCCTTATCTGTCTTAGGTGCCTTACAAATAATGGACGTCCACTCTCGGGAGCGTCGGAGTGGTGCGGTCACCCTAAGTGACAGACCTAAAGTATCCGGGATTCAGGCACCTTCCCTGGCTTGTACATTTTTGGTGATGCGCCCTGGAGGTATCAGACTATTTTAAACAACTTTTCCCCGCCTATCAAACACTTATTCCGGGGTTTTAGTCAGTCATTTTGCACGATATCATTTAACATTGAGGCTCTCCTGAAAATATGTGCATTTTCAGGAGAGCCTCAATGTTAAATGATATCGTGCAAAATGACTGGCTAAAACTCTCTTCCATACATTTAAAAATACTTTCCCCGACCATTTAAAACATTATTTCTGGCTTGTAAAGTGCAGTTATGCGCCCTGGAGGTATTACACTTTCTCCTGGGTCAATGTGTCCTCTTTCACCCCCCCTGGGTGTGTGTGAGACAAGTGAAGTGAGTCAGCCTGCCAACAAGCAGCACTCTGCTGTCATTTGAACCATGTTCCCCCACTGTTCAACACACCTTTACCCACGTTTTGAGCACTATTTCCTGGGTCAATGTGTCCTCTTTCACCCCCCCTGGGTGTGGGTGAGACAAGTGAAGTGAGTCAGCCTGCCAACAAGCAGCACTCTGCTGTCATTTGAAACATGTTCCCCCACTTTTCAACACACTTTTTACCCATGTTATGCGCCCTGGAGGTATCAGACTATTTTAAACAACTTTTCCCCGCCTTTCAAACACTTATTCCGGGGTTTTAGTCAGTCATTTTGCACGATATCATTTAACATTGAGGCTCTCCTGAAAATGCACATATTCTGTGCATTTTCAGGAGAGCCTCAATGTTAAATGATATCGTGCAAAATGACTGGCTAAAACTCTCTTCCAGACATTTAAAAATACATTCCCCGACCATTTAAAAATTATTTCTGGCTTGTAAAGTTCAGTTATGCGCCCTGGAGGTATTATACTATTTCAAACAACTTTTCCCCGCCTTTCAAACACTTATTCCTGGGTACAAGTGTTATCTTTCCCCCCCTGGGTGTGTGTGAGACAAGTGAACTGAGTCAGCCTGCCAACAAGCAGCACTCTGCTGTCATTTGAAACATGTTGCCCCACTGTTCAGCACACCTTTACCCACGTTTTGAGCACTCTTTCCTGGGTTGAAAATACATGTGCTGTAGCCTGGTTCTCTCCCAGTACTGGGTACTAGTTAATGCCACTATCACCACCACATTTAAACCAGATGAACTGGTAGTTATCCGGCGTGCTGCAGAGTCATTTTCAGGCTCCTCTCCACAATTGTCCCCCTAAAGTGATTTTAAATCATTATTTTTGCATTTAAATGCATTTATTCTATCATTTATATGGTTCCCCAACACAATGCACATAGTCTGGAGCTCACTGGGGCCCTGCATATAATTTAATCAGGCGTTTTAACACTTTTTCCCATGAAAATGATTTTTAATCACTATCATGGGGCTATGAAAATCAAATTCCGGGTAATGCAGAGCACAATTGCACCTTTTACTATTTAAATGTATTTGTATTATATATTTTTGGGCTAGAAAGGTGACCTCTCTGGGTGATTTAGTCAGTTTATGGAGCTTAGCCCACAAATCCTGGATGATCCAGGCCAAATTTGGGTGCTCATAGGCGGCCTGCCAGGCGCCCCCACCCGTGGAAAGCAAAAAGGAGTGAACAAAACGGTTAATTATATCTTAAAATAATCAAAAATTAAGTTTTGAAAAATTGTCAAAAAAATGACAGAGTGCCAACGGGAGAAGGGGCCAACTGTTTGGCGCTTCGAGCCGTTTTTTCCCCTTCTCCGATGGTTGGTGCAACGGAGAAGGGGAAAAAGGTCCCTGGGCTTCATTTCCCCTACCCTGTGAAAAGGATTCATCCATACTTTTCAGACTACCGTCTGCACAAAATCGGAAACCCAGTTTTTGGGTGCACTCAGAAAAAAAATGGCTGTTGCAAATCATGGAAGAATGTATCCGCTCAACAAACACTCTGAGTGGGCCTTATTTTGTGCCTCAAGACCCCCCAGACAGGGGACTCCTGCTGGCTCATGAGGCACTATTTTGGGACACAATTTTTTCATTTTGACCCCTTTTGCCTGGTTCTCACAAAAGTTGAGTTTGATTATTGTGACCCTGGAGGAATGCAAGGGCAGTCGACAGGGGACTCTACCCGCATTTGAGGCACTATTTTGGGATACATTTTCTCAATTTAAACACGGACTGGTGATGGCTTGGACCCTTCTAGTGACCCTGGAGGATATGACCGAGAGATGACAGACTCTCTTGCGGGGTCATGAGGCACTATTTTGGGGTACAATTTTTACATTTTCACCCTATTCCCTGGTTCTCCAAATACTTTAAGTTTGACATTTTGAGCCATGGAGGAATGCAAAGGCACTTTGCAGGTGACTCTACCCGATTTTGAAGCACTATTTTGGGGCATAATTTTTACATTTTGACCCCTTTGCCTGGTTCTCACAAAAGTTGAGTTTGATCATTTTGCCCATGGAGGAAAGCCATGGGAGTCGACAGGGGACTCCTGCGGGGTCATGAGGCACTATTTTGGGGTACAATTTTCCCATTTTGACCCCTTTTCCTGGTTCTCACAAAAGTTGAGTTTGATCATTTCGCCCATGGAGGAAAGCCAGGGGAGTCGACAGGCGACTCCTGCGGGGTCATGAGGCACTATTTCCGGGTACTTTTTTTCATTTTCACCCAAATTTCCCTGGATGAAATATATATATATATTTTTTTGTTTTTAGCCCAGTTTTGGCCACAGCGTTGCCTGGAGGATAGGACCGAGATATGACAGACTCTCTGGCCGCCTCACAAGTCACTATTGTCGGACACTTTCTTTGCTTTACCCCAGTTCTATCACTCTTTCCTCCTTTGACCATACAACCCGTTTCCTGCTGGGGTGGTGCCTGGTTCCGGGGTACCCCAAACCCTCTCATGGTCGGGGCACCATGTATTGATGCATCGGACCCAATGTTGCCATCACCAGGGGCAGATAAAGTGCCTCTTTCCATCAGCACCGGGGAGGCACTCTCCTTGGTGCTGAACCCTGTAAGGAGCGCTCAAGTGTTGGCGGAGGAGGTGTAAGCCAGAGGAGGGTGAAAAAAAGTTAAAGTGTTTGAACCTCCAGCCCAGAAGGGGGGTGGTGGTGCCAATAAGAAGGCCGAATTTGGATGCTGATGGGCGGACATAAAAGCACCACAAAATCCACCCCCTTTAGGGTCACCAGGGGCACGAGAATATCCTCCACAGAAGGGGGGGTGGTGCCGTGAAGAAGGACGAATATGGATGCTGATGGGCGGACATAGAAGCACCATAAAAACCACCCCCCTTGTAGGGTCACCAGGGGCACGAGGTTCTGGTGGGTGTGAATACCTGTGTCCGTGGGCGGAGTGCTTAACTGCGGGGGCCCGGGGACTCACGGTGTGCAAGGTTATGGAGGTGCCACTGTTATGGGGACATGCTGGAGGTCTCTAGTCCGTCCTTCGGGGCTCTGTGAGCGGGCAAAGAAAGCGGGCAAAGAGAGGTGATTTTCCCGGTCTCCGCCCTGGAGGTGTGAAATAAACAGAGTCCCACTGTTAGGGACTGGTGCTGGAGGTCTTTAGTCCGTCCTTTGGGGCTCTGTGAGCGGGCAAAGAGAGGTGATTTTCTCGGTCTCCGCCCTGGAGGTGTGAAATAAACAGAGTCCCACTGTTAGGGACTGGTGCTGGAGGTCTCTAGTCCGTCCTTCGGGGCTCTGTGAGCGGGCAAAGAGAGGTGATTTTCCACTCGTCTCTCCTGGAGGTGTGAAATAAACAGAGTCCCACTGTTAGGGACTGCTGCTGGAGGTCTCTAGTCCGTCCTTCGGGGCTCTGTGAGCGGGCAAAGAGAGGTGATTTTCCCGGACTCTCTCCTGGAGGTGTGAAATAAACAGAGTCCCACTGTTAGGGACTGGTGCTGGAGGTCTCCTGCATTTAAACAGATTCACCAGTTTATAACATTACTTTAGCCCTGATCAGAGCCCTGTTTTATGGGTAAGACAGTGAGGTGCTGTACCCTGGGTCGCTGGCTCTCTGAGACCCTGCTAAAAGCAGTGACTCTGCTGCCTGCATTTAAACAGATTCACCAGTTTATAACATTACTTTAGCCCTGATCAGAGCCCTGTTTTATGGGTAAGACAGTGAGGTGCTGTACCCTGGGTCTCTGGCTCTCTGAGACCCTGCTAAAAGCAGTGACTCTGCTGCCTGCATTTAAACAGATTCACCAGTTTATAACATTACTTTAGCCCTGATCAGAGCCCTGTTTTATGGGTAAGACAGTGAGGTGCTGTACCCTTAAGGGCGGATGGTAGACCACCACAAAATCCACCCCCTTGTTAGTATTACCAGGGGCACGAGGTTCTTGAGGGTGTGAATATCTGGGTTTAGTCCGTGGGGGAGTGCTTAACTGCGGGGGCCCGGGGACTCACGGTGTGCGAGATTATGGAGGTGCCACTGTTAGGGGGACATGCTGGTGGTCATTAGTCCGTCCTTCGGGGCTCTGTGAGCGGGCAAAGAGAGGTGATTTTCCCGGTCTCCGCCCTGGAGGTGTGAAATAAACAGAGTCCCACTGTTAGGGACTGGTGCTGGAGGTCTCTAGTCCGTCCTTCGGGGCTCTGTGAGCGGGCAAATAGAGGTGATTTTCCCGGTCTCCGCCCTGGAGGTGTGAAATAAACAGAGTCCCACTGTTAGGGACTGGTGGTGGAGGTCTCTAGTCCGTCCTTCGGGGCTCTGTGAGCGGGCAGAGAGAGGTGATTTCCCCTTGTCTCTCCTGGAGGTGTGAAATAAACAGAGTCCCACTGTTAGGGATTGGTGCTGGAGGTCTCTAGTCCGTCCTTTGGGGCTCTGTGAGCAGGCAAAGAGAGGTGATTTTCCCGTCTCCGCCCTGGAGGTGTGAAATAAACAGTGTGCTACATTTTGTAAATAGCAGAATACCTCCATGGCGCATAACTGCACTTTACAAGCCAGGGAAGGTGCCTCAATCCTGGGTATACATTTTGTAAATAGTGCAATACCTCCAGGGCGCATAACTGCACTTTACAAGCCAGGGAAGGTGCCTGAATCCTGGGGTAAACATTGTTTAATTGTTTAAGTGTTTTTAAATGTATGGAACAATGTTTTGTCTCTCTCAAAACTCTCCCGCCATTGGCCGGATACATGGGGACGATTTTATATTCACTATGGCCGTTAATATTCCAGTGAGACGAAGTACGTCCGGTGACGGGAGTGATCCCATGTTAATTTTGTCCAAAAACCAGAGCATTCCCTCATCTTCTCTATTTCGCCCTATTACATTTATCATTAAATCGATAAAGAATCAGATCTAAAAGGGAATTGGTATTGATAAAATCATATCACTACTCGTGTATTAACGACACTCTAATTTTGGCCTAATTTCGTGCAGGATCCATGTTAGAAATAATACATAATAATAGAATTGCATGCTTTTCAGGGGGTTTATTTGCACGAGGTAAAGCAAGGTTTCCTGCACACAGGTGGACAGGTGTTTGATTTGAATAAACACCGCTTTAAAGTCATAGCTCATTTGAATCATGTCAAACAACGAGGTCATTAAGTGCATTTCTGATAACTAATGGATATAATAAAGAAATATTAGGTTGCTGCAGTGATTTATGCTTGTAGTGAATTGTTTCTGAAGCTTTTTAAGACCTTTCAATTATCTAGAAATGTACTAAATTAAATAAGAAGAATAAATAATAATTTTGAAATGATTTATTATAACACCATCATGTTAATATGTGCACTATTTAATCAAAATCCAGTAAAACAAATATATCTTTGTCTTTAAATGATGGAATAAATGTACTCTACAATTACTTTTAAATGTGTTTGTGTTCAGTGTGTTTAAGTATACACACAGACTATCGATCAAATCCTGTCAGTGTGTCTGCAGCTGTGGAAAGAGACAGAAGATGCAAAGTGATTGCTTACTGGTTTGATAACATGCATGTGTCAAACAACGAGGTCATTAAGTGCATTTCTGATAACTAATGGATATAATAAAGAAATATTAGGTTGCTGCAATGATTTATGCTTGTAGTGAATTGTTTCTGAAGCTTTTTAAGACCTTTCATTTATCTAGAAATGTACTAAATTAAAGGGGACCTATCATGCAAAATGCACTTTTGTACGTCTTTTATACATGAATATGTGTCCCCGGTGTTCCAGGGAACTCACCAAGTGTCAGAAAACACAACCCTCTCTCTTTTCCTCCATACCCAAATCTCTAAAAAAGGGGCTGCAACGGATCTGATAAAAACTGATCCAGATTTGAACACTGTCCTGACGTCAGGACGGTGGCGCTACGGCTATTGGGCCAACTCCACCAATCAGGGGAATGTGGGGTTGGGCCACGGCCGGCCATTGCCGCTCGAAAGCGCTGGAGACGCTGTAGTACATATGCCAGGCCTGTAAGTGGCGCTGTAGTCCGCCACAAAAGCAGCGAAGAAGACTTCCCGCGCATGGTTACCATGGTTACCCTTCTGTTTATTCTCCGCTGTGGCTTTTTTTCTCCCTCCCCGAGGAAAGCGTTTGCTCCCGCTGCAATGCAATCCCTCCCCGTCGAGGCAAGCACTGTAATTCTCTCCGGTTAGTCCACCAGCAGATGACAAACACACACCTCTCCGCCTCTTCCAAGGAACGAGGGGACCGTGCGGCAGAGTTTCAGTTTCAGTTTCTTTCGCCGGTCAAGATGTCCGTTAAAGTTTAAATCTTCCCGACCAAATTAGAAAAGTGCCGGTCAAAGGTCTTCTTTGTTATTTATTGAGCTTTAAAACAAATGAATAACGACTCTATAGGCCTATAATAATATAATAAAACACGGAGGACGGAGATCTATTTTTCTCCCCCTCTTCTGACTTGATCAGAGCACGGCTCCCCTCTCCTGCAGGGGGGCGTGGTCAGCTGCAGCTCACAGAATCAGTCCCCTGCAAAAACAGGGCTGGAGAACAGCAAATAGAGCGAAATGAGGCATGGCTAAAATGCATGATCTGTTTGGTATTTTGAAAACAGAAACGTATAAATATACCTTATATAGGTATGGCCCTACAATATATCATTTAAATATAGCATGATAGGTCCACTTTAAATAAGAAGAATAAATAATAATTTTGAAATGATTTATTATAACACCATCATGTTAATATGTGCACTATTTAATACAAATCCAGTAAAACAAATATATGTTTGTCTTCAAATGATGGAATAAATGTACTCTACCATTACTTTTAAATGTGTTTGTGTGCAGTCTGTTTAAGTCAGGGGTGTCAAACTCAAATACAAAGTGGGCCAAAATAAAAAATCGGTACTAGTCGAGGGCCGGACTGGTTCAATGTTTATTGCAGAACGTATTGAAATGAACATATTGCATATATTAAACCTGGAACTAACAAAGCTTAAATGATTGCCAATAAAAACAACATTAAACATTAAATAATCAGTTGCATTCATTTCTTATGGCTCTATCTGCAGCTTTTCCGGAGTCATTTCTTATGATTACATTTCTCCACAGGCCAACAACAGCTTCAAAAAAACTATTTCCCTCAAAGAAAAAACCAAACATGTCCTGTTGTCGTGAGAGAAAAAGTGCAGAAGGAAACATCCATGTAAACTCAGTGTGCTGCTCTGTGATGCTAGTTCAAGCCAGATACTTGGCATCTCATCTCGGGTGCAAGTTCATCAATGTTTGGGGTCAGGCTCTGAGCTGAGGAAACCCTCAGGATGGAGTGAAGGTGTGCGTGCAAGATACCGGCGGGCCAGATCTAATAGTAATTAGAAATGATCCTGTGGGCCGAAATTAAATCCACCAAGGGCCTGATTTGGCCCCCGGGCCTTGAGTTTGACACATGTGGTTTAAGTATACATACGTACACAGACTATCGATCAAATACTGTCAGTGTGTCTGCAGCTGTGGAAAGAGACAGATGATGCAAAGTGATTGCTTACTGGTTTGATAACATGCAAAACACACACACACACACACACACACACACACACACACACACACACACACACACACACACACACACACACACACACACACACACACACACACACACACACAAACACACACCAGTATAAGCAGTACAAGGAACACACACTATATTCACTACAGGACGACACACAGCGGGCGGAGGATCAAGGAAACAAAGTGAGTGTATTTTCTTAAATTATATTATATATATCAAATTAAATCAAAGTATATTTATATAGCCCAATATCACACAAACAGTTGCCTCAGTGGGATTTACAGAATATTAAACATAGATGTAAAATACAGTTAAAATACTACAGCTTGATTTTTTTTACATTTCTTTTTTAAATAGAGATGAGATGTTTTATTAATATTTTTATTAGATGCTAACCCCTAACCCCAACACTTTTTAGATCATTTCTTCGTGGGTAATTATTTTGTGTTTTTGAAATATTTATCTATATACCATATACTCCCATCAACAGCTTGTCATTATGAGTTAGCTACGTTAGCATTCAACTCAAAACTCCATAAATCAGCAGGAATTATTTGTCATATTTTCACTATTTTAACTTGTTTTTCATCTCCCCCTCTATCCCTGCTCCTTGCCCAATTTGTCCGTCAACTCTTCCAACTCCTCCCTTCCTCCTCCCCTCTCTCCCCCCTACATATTGTCATTATGAGTTAGCTACGTTAGCATGCATCCAAAACCCCATAAAGCTGCAGGAATTCGTCCTAATTCTTCCTATTTTAACTTGTTTTTAATTTCTCCCCCTTTTCCCCCAGAGGTTATGTCCGTCAACTCTTCCAACGCCTCCCTTCCTCCTCCCCTCTCTCCTCCCTTCAGCTTCTATGGCACCATGCTACTATGCAACAATTCCCAAAGAGGCGTCATTAGCCTCACCGCCTACTTCCTCTCCCTCACCCTCCTCCTCCTCCCTCTTTGCATCCGAGTCGTGTATCTCGGTGTGCAGAAATGGCGCCAGCAACCCAACGCCATAATCTGCCACTCTGACGCCTTCACGTACAACATGGTCGCCACCGAGCTGATGAATATTCTTGGTTCTTGCCTCAGCTGCTGTGCCGCCTACACAGGTTTTAACATAATGATGAAGTTGGGGATGTGCCTTTTCCTCCTCAACTTCTTCGCTCAGCAGTATTTCCACGTGCTCACCTGTGTGGAGCGTTACCTGGCCGTCGTGCATCCAATCATCTTCCTGAAGCTGAGAGGAAACAGAGCAGTTCGGATCAGAAACGTCACCATTGTGTGCGTTTGGCTGCTTTGTTTTGGCTTCATGGCTGTCCTCAACTTGCCACAGGTCCAAATTACTGCCGTATCTTATTTGTGGACGTCCCTCTTTTTGTTTGTAATTCTTTTCTGCAGCCTTTCTGTCGTCTGGGTTCTGATTCGCCCAAAGCCGGGGGTTGGGAAGCGGGTTGATCGAACTAAAGTGAGGGCGCTTTACTCCATGATGGTCATACTGGGAGTGCTGGTTTTCAGATTCGGAAGCACCACCATCGGCTGGGTTCTGTATAACTCTGAGAATCTGGTGGTGGATGAAAAGTGTTTGGCCTGGTTCTGTATGACCTGGATGGGTTTGCCCGGCAGTTTGGTTTTACCGCTGCTCTACCTGCACAGGGCGGGAAAACTAAAGTGCTGCAGGAAAACTGATTCAGGATCAGATCAGAGCAGAGGTTAGACGCTCAGTGACATCCAAGGGTGTTGTTTTGGTCTTAAAGCCACCAATATAGTCTTGTTGCCAGACTCCTGTTGTTAACCCGGAAATATTGAGTACCCCAACGTTTTATGATAGAAATGTATAATTGGGTCCCCAGTACATAGAAACTGCCGAATGCTAACCTGCATATGTTGGGCAATTTGCACAATTAGCATAAGTTGGAGTGGTTTTGAGGCTTTTTGACGATGCCGAGTCCATTTTCGACATTAACAATGACAGTATTACCAGAAAGCAGCCATATTTGTATTCTCTGTTGTCTGATTTTGACTACCATGAGTAGTGTTGCAACCATTGGATATAGAGTGCACAAAACGAAAATTATTACCTCTACTGTGGACAATTTTTTTTTCTAGTAAATTAGCAATCTATCCAATCAAAATGATTGAGTCCCCTAAATCTTCAAAATGGACCCAAAATTCATCAAAATCAGCCCACCCGAAGTACAGATATTGGCATTTTCTGCTTAAAACTGCATTTTTTTATCCTTAAATTGTCAGAAATGGACTCAGCATCCTCAATTACCCCCAACACCACTCCAATAGTGTCCAAATCAGCCAAGCCATTTTTTTACCTATTGTCTGCTTATCATGGTTATTATTGCTAATTAACTTGTGCTAATTTTGCACATTTCCCAACATATGCAAGTTAGCATCCGGCAGTTTCTATGTGCCCGTACTATACATTTATAATATTAAACTATGGGGTCCTCAACATTTCCGGGTTCGCAACAGGACCCAACTGGCAATTAGAGAATTACTGAAAAGGCAAAAAAAGGTCAAGATTAGCAAAACTGTCTCGAATAAAGTTTGGTTTTATAGGCTGTTAGGGTTTTAAGGTAAAAGAGCAAAGCACTATAAATAGCAATAACAAATAAGAAAGGCTCGGTTAAACAGAGGTGTATAACATTGCATTAGTTAGATAACATAAAATGGCCTAAGTGTGTGATTTAGATAAAATATTTCGGGGAAATATACCGTTTTTTCCCAGTTTATCATTGAGATGTTTTCATAATAAACGCATAATGGGTTTTGTTATATCTCTGTGCTAGATTATATATTTGTTTAATATGTTTTTTTAACCATTACTAGCAACCAGAAAGTGCAACATGCTGATTATTTCCACCACTCGATTCATCAGAAGTTAGCATAAGATATGTTGTTTTTATTTATTTAAATCAACTATCATACAGCCGTTCTGTATCTCATGAAATGTCAATATGAGGCTCATGATTCAGGAAAATGATTTTATGAATTGTAAATATGTTGTATCTGTTTCTGCTTTAAAGGATGTTGTAAAGTATAATCACTATAGCTCAAACAACTTGTCTAACTGATCTCTATACGATCACTGTTTTTATTTCTGGCTCTTCTTCATGTGTCTGCGTTTAAACTGGATGTTATATTTCTGGATGGCAGCTGGAGATTTGCCCGACTCAATCTGCAGTGAAATGCATCGTAGTTGATTTTGCAAAAAGCCCTCCTCTGTCTCCTCCATACACATGTATTTATTTGGAGTTGATTTTTGGATAAGTGGTTTTGTAAAGAAGAGGAAGGAAGACCAGACAACCCTCCTGGATAAAGTGAGTTTCATTCATCCATCTGACCATGTTGGGTACCTGATTTCTTACTTTTTCGGAGACATTCGATCATATTACTGGGGTTTTATCTTGGTGACAGTGTCTGCTGGACTTATTTTAATACTTCTTTTGCAAATGCATGGTGCCACATCACATTTAAGACAAAAGGAAGGAGCATTTTGATGTAAAATATCTTCTTTAAACTTAAAAATATGCATTTATACCATAAATTAAATACGTCAAACTTTTCATTTGTTAGATTTATTACGGGGTGTGCAGGTGTTGCTGTTGTATTTTCTTCTATTTGCTTGTGAAACACTTTTGTAGTGTTTCTTTTGATAAAATATGATTTGATTATGTTGGAAATGTGGTCTTAGAGCATGAATCATATCCAGCTGTGCTACCAGGAGGAGGGGATGCATGTAGACATTGTGTTTAAATGGTTGTTAATATCAGTTAAAGTTCTGCATTAGAAATGTTAAAAATTGTGAATAAAAAATCTACAAAATTAAGCAAAAACATCATATTTTATTTCATGTTTTCATGCCAAAATCATAATTTGGAAAGTACGAAGCTGTTAAATAAAAGTAGTGAAGTAAAAATATGATGAAACCTTTACAAAGTTTACATTTTCAACTCACAGCCGGACAGGTGTTGTTCCACATCTCACCTGAGAGGAGCGCTACCTGGCTGTCATTGGTCCAGTCAGGTACCTGAGAAAAGTGGGACGAGTCTCAGCACTTGGCACTAATGTGCACTGTCCCTGTTAAATAAATGAATGAATACATCTCAGTGAATGGAAGTGAGAAATATAACCAAAAAAAAGTTTTAATATATAATATTTAAACATTTATGTGATTTAGTGAAAGAGTTGTTTGGTTGTTTTTCCTACTTTCCTTATCATTGGAAATTTGTGTTTTGTATGCAAATAACGACTATAGATGAAAACAATAAGTCCTTATCTTCTCTATTTCGCCGTAATACATTTATCATTAAATCGATAAAGAATCAGACCTAAAAGGGAATTGGTATTGATAAAATCGTATCGCTACTCGTATATTAACCACACTCTAATTTTGGCCTAATTTCGTGCAGGATCCATGTTAGAAATAATACATAATAATAGAATTGCATGCTTTTCAGGGGGTTTATTTGCACTAGGTAAAGCAAGGTTTCCTGCACACAGGTGGACAGGTGTTTGATTTGAATAAACACCGCTTTAAAGTCACAGCTCATTTGAATCATGTCAAACAACGAGGTCATTAAGTGCATTTCTGATAACTAATGGATATAATAAAAAAATATTAGGTTGCTGCAGTGATTTATGCTTGTAGTGAATTGTTTCTGAAGCTTTTTAAGACCCTTTCATTTATCTAGAAATGTACTAAATTAAAGGGGACCTATCATGCAAAATGCACTTGTGTACGTCTTTTCTACATGAATATGTGTCCCCGGTGTTCCAGGGAACTCACCAAGTGTCAGAAAACACAACCCTCTCTATTTTCCTCCATACCCAAATCTCTAAAAAAGGGGCTGCAACGGATCTGATAAAAACTGATCCAGATTTGAACACTGTCCTGACGTCAGGACGGTGGCGCTACGGCTATTGGGCCAACTCTCCACCTATCAGGGGAATGTGGGGTTGGGCCACGGCCGGCCATTGCCGCTCGAAAGCGCTGGAGACGCTGTAGTACATATGCCAGGCCTGTAAGTGGCGCTGTAGTCCGCCACAAAAGCAGCGAAGAAGACTTCCCGCGCATGGTTACCATGGTTACCCTTCTGTTTATTCTCCGCTGTGGATTTTTTTCTCCCTCCCCGAGGCAAGCGTTTGCTCCCGCTGCAATGCAATCCCTCCCCGTCTAGGCAAGCACTGTAATTCTCTCCGGTTAGTCCACCAGCAGATGACAAACACCCACCGCTCCGCCTCTTCCAAGGAACGAGGGGACCGTGCGGCAGAGTTTCAGTTTCAGTTTCTTTCGCCGGTCAAGATGTCCGTTAAAGTTTAAATCTTCCGGACAAAATTAGAAAAGTGCCGGTCAAAGGTCTTCTTTGTTATTTATTGAGCTTTAAAACAAATGAATAACGACTCTATAGGCCTATAATAATATAATAAAACACGGAGGACGGAGATCTATTTTTCTCCCCCTCTTCTGACTTGATCAGAGCACGGCTCCTCTCTCCTGCAGGGGGGCGTGGTCAGCTGCAGCTCACAGAATCAGTCCCCTGCAAAAACAGGGCTGGAGAACAGCAAATAGAGCGAAATGAGGCATGGCTAAAATGCATGATCTGTTTGGTATTTTGAAAACAGAAACGTGTAAATATACCTTATATAGGTATGGCCCTACAATATATCATTTAAATATAGCATGATAGGTCCACTTTAAATAAGAAGAATAAATAATAATTTTGAAATGATTTATTATAACACCATCATGTTAATATGTGCACTATTTAATACAAATCCAGTAAAACAAATATATGTTTGTCTTCAAATGATGGAATAAATGTACTCTACCATTACTTTTAAATGTGTTTGTGTGCAGTCTGTTTAAGTCAGGGGTGTCAAACTCAAATACAAAGTGGGCCAAAATAAAAAATCGGTACTAGTCGAGGGCCGGACTGGTTCAATGTTTATTGCAGAACGTATTGAAATGAACATATTGCATATATTAAACCTGGAACTAACAAAGCTTAAATGATTGCCTATAAAAACAACATGAAACATTAAATAATCAGTTGCATTCATTTTTTATGGCTCTATCTGCAGCTTTTCCGGAGTCATTTCTTATGATTACATTTTCCACAGGCCAACAACAGCTTAAAAAAAACAATTTCCCTCAAAGAAAAAACCAAACATGTCCTGTTGTCGTGAGAGAAAAAGTGCAGAAGGAAACATCCATGTAAACTCAGTGTGCTGCTCTGTGATGCTAGTTCAAACCAGATACTTGGCATCTCATCTTGGGTGCAAGTTCATCAATGTTTGGGGTCAGGCTCTGAGCTGAGGAGACCCTCAGGATGGAGTGAAGGTGTGCGTGCAATATACCGGCGGGCCAGATCTAATAGTAATTAGAAATTATCCTGTGGGCCGAAATTAAATCCACCAAGGGCCTGATTTGGCCCCCAGGCCTTGAGTTTGACACATGTGGTTTAAGTATAAACACAGACTATCGATCAAATACTGTCAGTGTGTCTGCAGCTGTGGAAAGAGACAGATGATGCAAAGTGATTGCTTACTGGTTTGATAACATGCAAAACACACACACACACACACACACACACACACACACACACACACACACACACACACACACACACACACACACACCACACACACACACACACACATATACACACACACACACACACACACACACACACACACATACACACACACATACACACACATACACACACATACACACACAAACACACACCAGTATAAGCAGTACAAGGAACACACACTATATTCACTACAGGACGACACACAGCGGGCGGAGGATCAAGGAAACAAAGTGAGTGTATTTTCTTAAATTATATTATATATCAAATTAAATCAAAGTATATTTATATAGCCCAATATCACACAACCGCCTCAGTGGGATTTACAGAATATTAAACATAGATGTCAAATATAGTTAAAATACTACAGCTTGATTTTTCTTACATTTCTTTTTTAAATAGAGATGAGATGTTTTATTAATATTTTTGTTAGATGCTAACCCCTAACCCCAACACTTTTTAGATCATTTCTTCGAGGGTAATTCTTTTGTGTTTTTGAAATATTTATCTATATACCATATACTCCCATCAACAGCTTGTCATTATGAGTTAGCTACGTTAGCATTCAACTCAAAACTCCATAAATCAGCAGGAATTATTTGTCATATTTTCACTATTTTAACTTGTTTTTCATCTCCCCCTCTATCCCTGCTCCTTGCCCAATATGTCCGTCAACTCTTCCAACTCCTCCCTTCCTCCTCCCCTCTCTCCCCCCTACATATTGTCATTATGAGTTAGCTACGTTAGCATGCATCCAAAACCCCATAAAGCTGCAGGAATTCGTCCTAATTCTTCCTATTTTCACTATTTTAACTTGTTTTTAATTTCTCCCCCTTTTCCCCCACAGTTATGACCGTCAACTCTTCCAACGCCTCCCTTCCTCCTCCCTTCAGCTTCTATGGCACCATGCTACTATGCAACAATTCCCAAAGAGGCGTCATTAGCCTCACCGCCTACTTCCTCTCCCTCACCCTCCTCCTCCTCCCTCTTTGCATCCGAGTCGTGTATCTCGGTGTGCAGAAATGGCGCCAGCAACCCAACGCCATAATCTGCCACTCTGACGCCTTCACGTACAACATGGTCGCCACAGAGCTGATGAATATTCTTGGTTCTTGCCTCAGCTGCTGTGCCGCCTACACAGGTTTTAACATAATGATGAAGCTGGGGATGTGCCTTTTCCTCCTCAACTTCTCCGCTCAGCAGTATTTCCACGTGCTCACCTGTGTGGAGCGTTACCTGGCCGTCGTGCATCCAATCATCTTCCTGAAGCTGAGAGGAAACAGACCAGTTCGGATCAGAAACGTCACCATTGTGTGCGTTTGGCTGCTTTGTTTTGGCTTCATGGCTGTCCTCAGCTTGCCACAGGTCCAAATTACTGCCGTATCTTATTTGTGGACGTCCCTCTTTTTGTTTGTGATTCTTTTCTGCAGCCTTTCTGTCGTCTGGGTTCTGATTCGCCCAAAGCCGGGGGTTGGGAAGTGGGTTGATCGAACTAAAGTGAGGGCGCTTTACTCCATGATGGTCATACTGGGAGTGCTGGTTTTCAGATTCGGAAGCACCACCATCGGCTCGGCTCTGTATCACTCTGAGAATCTGGTTTTGGATGAAAAGTGTTTGGCCTGGTTCTGTATGACCTGGATGGGTTTGCCCGGCAGTTTGGTTTTACCGCTGCTCTATCTGCACAAGGCGGGAAAACTAACGTGCTGCAGGAAAACTGATTCAGGATCAGATCAGAGCAGAGGTTAGACGCTCAGTGACATCCAAGGGTGTTGTTTTCGTCTTAAAGCCACCAATATAGTCTGTTGCCAGACTCCTGTTGTTAACCCGGAAATATTGAGTACCCCAACGTTTTATGATAGAAATGTATAATTGGGTCCCCAGTACATAGAAACTGCCGAATGCTAACCTGCATATGTTGGGCAATTTGCACAATTAGCTTAAGTTGGAGTGGTTTTGAGGCTTTTTGACGATGCCGAGTCCATTTCCGACATTAACAATGGCAGTATTACCAGAAAGCAGCCATATTTGTATTCTCTGTTGTCTGATTTTGACTACCATGAGTAGTGTTGCAACCATTGGATATAGAGAGCACAAAACGAAAATGATTACCTTTACTGTGGACAATCTTTTTTTCTAGTAAATTAGCAATCTGTCTAATCAAAATGATTGAGTCCCCTAAATCTTCAAAATGGACCCAAAATTCATCAAAATCAGCCCACCCGAAGTACAGATATTGGCATTTTCTGCTTAACACTAATTTTTTTTATCCTTAAATTGTCAGAAATGGACTCAGCATCCTCAATTACCCCCAACACCACTCCAATAGTGTCCAAATCAGCCAAGCCATTTTTTTACCTATTGTCTGCTTATCATGGTTATTATTGCTAATCAACTTGTGCTAATTGTGCACATTTCCCAACATATGCAAGTTAGCATCCGGCAGTTTCTATGTGCCCGTACTATACATTTATAATATTAAACTATGGGGTCCTCAACATTTCCGGGTTCGCAACAGGACTCTATGAGATGGCAATTAGAGAATTACTGAAAAGGCAAAAAAAGGTCAAGATTAGCAAAACTGTCTCGAATAATGTTTGGTTTTATAAGCTGTTAGGGTTTTAAAGTAAAAGAGCAAAGCACTAAAAATAGCAATAACAAATAAGAAAGGCTCGGTTAAACAGAGGTGTATAACATTGCATTAGTTCAATAACATAAAATGGCCTAAATGTGTGATTTAGATCAAATATTTGGCGAAATATACCGTTTTTTTCCAGTTTATCATTGAGATGTTTTCATAATAAACGCATAATGGGTTTTATTATATCTCTGTGCTACTATATATGTGTTTAATATGTTGTTTTTTACCATTCCTAGCAACCAGAAAGTGCAACATGCTGATTATTTCCACCACTCTATTCATCAGAAGTTAGCATAAGATATGTTGTTTTTATTTATTTAAATCAACTATCACACAGCCGTTCTGTATCTTATGAAATGTCAATATGAGGCTCATGATTCAGGAAAAATGATTTTATGAATTGTAAATATGTTGTATCTGTTTCTGCTTCAAAGGATGTTGTAAAGTATAATCTCTATAGCTCAAACAACTTGTCTAACTGATCTCTATACGATCACTGTTTTTATTTCTGGCTCTTCTTCATGTGTCTGCGTTTAAACTGGATGTTATATTTCTGGATGGCAGCTGGAGATTTGCCCGACTCAATCTGCAGTGAAATGCATCGTAGTTGATTTTGCAAAAAGCCCTCCTCTGTCTCCTCCATACACATGTATTTATTTGGAGTTGATTTTTGGATCAGTGGTTTTGCAAAGAAGAGGAAGGAAGACCAGACAACCCTCCTGGATAAAGTGAGTTTCATTCATCCGAACATGTTGGGTACCTGATTTCTTACTTTTTCGGAGACATTCGATCATATTACTGGGTCTTTATCTTGGTGACAGTGTCTGCTGGACTTATTTTAATACTTATTTTGCAAATGCATGGTGCCACATCACATTTAAGACAAAAGGAAGGAGCATTGTGATGTAAAATATCTTCTTTAAACTTAAGAATATGCATTCATACCATAAATTAAATACGTCAAACTTTTAATTTGTTAGATTTATTACGGGGTGTGCAGGTGTTGCTGTTGTATTTTTTTGTGTCTGCTTGTGAAACACTTTTGTAGTGTTTCTTTTGATAAAATATGATTTGATTATGTTGAAAATGTGGTCTTAGAGCATGAATCATATCCAGCTATCCTGTGCTACCAGGAGGAGGGGCTTCATGTAGACATTGTGTTTAATTTGTTTTAATATTAGTAAAAGTTGGATTGGAAAAGCTTAAAATTGTGAATAAAAAACCTACAAAATTAAGCAAAAACATCATATTTTATTTCATGCCAAAATCATAATTTGGAAAGTACTACGCTGTTAAATAAAAGTAGTGAAGTAAAAATATGATGAAACCTTTACAAAGTTTACATTTTCAACTCACAGCCGGACAGGTGTTGTTCCACATACCTGAGAGGAGCGCTACCTGGCTGTCATTGGTCCAGTCAGGTATCTGAGAAAAGTGGGCGGAGCCTCAGCACTTGGTGTGTTTGGTTTATCTCCCTTATTTTCCCACAATGCAATTTTCCACCCTTTTATACATCTATGTGGCCGTTTCTCAATGTCGAGTATACCAGAGCCACTATTTCAAGTATACTACGTCATCGAGTGGCGCCGAATGCTGGGCATTTAACATGCATTTAAACAGTCCTTCGGCGCCACTCGATGACGTAGTATACTTGAAAGGCCTGTCACTTCTTTCTAGTTCTTTACACTCTGAGGGGACAGAGACAGGGTGGACCAATCAAAGAGGAGGGCTTTCCAGTTTCAACTGGCTGTAATAACTGGAACTCTGAAATAAATGTATAGATGATCAGAATTATACAGATTATGGGATGTTATTGCACACACTACTTTGTTTACTGGAGTTAAAGTTAACTCCTCAAAGTAACCAACACTAATGTAGTGCCTGAACAAATCCAAAAAGTCGTGTTTTCTTACTGCATGTAAACAAAAGTTAATAAATAGTTGAACACTCTTTTTTTTAAGATGCATGCTGGGAGTTGCAGTCCATTTTCCTTTTTGTACTTGAAGTTGAATGAGCAAAAGATGAGTCACCATGATGGTTAAGTGAACTCTTCACCGTCCGGTTGGGACTAAGTGTGATTTGCAAGTTGTTCAGGTATTAAAATAACACAAAACACACAGAGACATGTTGGGTCTTAATCATTTGAATGAGTTAACGTTTTAAGTTTCAACTCATTTGAATCCACTTTAATGGAAAAATTAAGGAAAAGAACAGCGAAGTGTTATGGTATGGCTCTTTTTAATCCTCTTTATACATATTTACCTTGCTTTCCTTTTGTATTTTGTATTAATGCATTTATGTCTCATCTTTAAAAGTGTAACATAAAACAAATTAAGCTCTCCTCGCTCTGTTGGAGTGTCTTTAAACAAACACTGTCCTGGAGATGATCCTGAATTTGCCTTCGAAACGCTGACAGAAATAATAGTTTTTCCAACATGCAAAAATCACGCAGTCACCCGTCTTGTCACACACACACATACAAAAAGTGTTACAGTATATAAAGACAAGACACCAGTGTTTCTGAGGAGACGCTGAGACAGAAGGACCAGAGACTCAAACACTGATGATGAGGTTAGTGTTCTCTAAAACGATATAATATGTTTAATTAATATCTCATTGTATTTTAAAGTTTCAGTTCTGGTGTTTATCATCTTCAAATATGTTGAGTTTTTCACACAGATTCTCTAAATGGGCTAAAACAGGGATTTTAATACTGCTTTTATTTTTATTTCATAAAATACACAACAAATATAATTTATAAATATAGAAATTATTTATATTTCAATAATGAATTCCATGTGATTTCAATATGTTGTCTTTTTTTAAGTTTGTAAGGTCCTAAAAATTAAAGGCATTGGTACAATATTCAGATTGAATTATAACAATAAACACCTCATTATTATTTACTCTTCATTTAATACATATTTTAATATTATTTATATGTATTCAATTTATAAATATTTTATTCAATAATTTGTTTTGTATTAAACTTAATTCATTAGTAGTAAATATTTAAAAATGTTAAATATTTTTACTTTTATTTATTCTTGAATTGAGCATCTTTCCCCCGGGACAGAAATGATTTAAAAAAAAAAACCTCTCTTTTTCCTTCGCCCCCTTCTCTCCTCTTCTTCAGCGCCATGGACGCCAACACCTCTTCCTCCCAGAACTCCTCCCAAACCCCCTCCTCCTGCTTCAGTTCTCCTCCTGGTTCCTCCATCTTCGCCGTCTTCACCGTCACCAACCTCCTCCTCCTGCTCCCTCTCTCCACCTTCATCCTGGGCTTCGGGCTTCGGGTTTCTGCGCTGGAGGAAGCAACGCCCGGCGGCCATGAATCCTTTGGACGTCTTCACCTTCCACATGGTGGTCATGGAGCTCTTCGGCATGTCCTCCTCCGTCACTTGCTTCACTGGCGCCTACAAAAACCACCAAAACATGGTCAAGGTGGGGTGCAACATGTTCGCCATCACCTCCTGTGTGAAGATGTTCTTCCACGTGCTGACATGTATGGAGCGCTACATGGCCGTGGTTCACCCGCTCACCTACAGAAACCTGAGTAAATCGGGCGGGGTTATGATCAGAAACATCTGCGTGGGGTTTGTTTGGTTCCTTCTCGCCGGGTTGATCGCGTTAAGGCTTCAAATGGGCAATCATTTCAACATGATTCTGTTTTTCTGCAATCTGGTTTTGTCGTTGATCGTCAGCTCTTTCTGCAACATCTCCGTTGTCCGCGTGCTGAATCGTGCAGGGCCGGGGGAAGAAGGTGCGAACGCGGGAAAGACGGATACATTAAAGCAGAAGGCGCTCGTCACAATCACGGCTATAATGGCGGTTCTGTTGGTGAGGTTTAGTGGGAATCTGATTTGTTTGTCTCTGGGGTCGTCTCACGTGTTGAGCAGCTACGACACATGTGTTGTTTTAACATCCGGAGTCTGGTTCTGTCTGCCCAGCAGTTATGTGCTGCCGCTGCTGTTCCTGCACAGAGCGGAAAAACTACCGTGTTTGAAATACAACAAGAATTAATTTGGGATCGGGAATCGGGCTGAAGGAGCATTATAGTTGCTCAGAGGTTAAATCTCAGACCATGGAGCAATGTTTTGCAAACTGCGGGAAACCAAAGTTGCATGACATTCTCCGTGCCTCTTTTACTTTTTTATCTTGTCTTTATTTATATGTAACCTTAAAGGGGATCTATCATGCAAAATGCACTTTTGTAAGTCTTTTATACATGAATATGTGTCCCCGGTGTTCCAGGGAACTCACCAAGTCTCAGAAAACACAACCCTCTCTATTTTCCTCCATACCCAAATCTCTAAAAAAGGGGCTGCAACGGATCTGATAAAAACTGATCCAGATTTGAACACTGTCCTGACGTCAGGACGGTGGCGCTACGGCTATTGGGCCAACTCCACCAATCAGGAGGAGACAGCCACGGCCATTGCCGTTCGAAAGCGCTGGAGACGCTGTAGTACATATGCCAGGCCTGTAGGTGGTGCTGTTTTCACTGAACCTGCCCTTGCAAAAACAGAGCTAAAAAATGTCAAATTGAGCAAAATGAGGCATGGCTAAAATGCATGATCTGTTTGGTATTTTGAAAAAACTATATTATTCAAATATAGCATGATAGGTCCACTTTAAACACTGTTATGCACTTGAAATGTATGTATAAAGTGATTTATTTTTATTTTTCCCAATCCTTTATCTCATCACAATTGAGCATATACAGATGGAGCATCTTATTTCAGACTCCAGCATACTGCTTCCTGCCTACTACCAGCCAGTTACCTGCCTAAGACCTGCCAAAGACCAGTATCTGGGAATGTTAAGCCCTCCCACTATTTTCCAAGAGGGCGTTGCCAGATTTTCAATTTCAGGATTTAACCAGGAGATGGCGCTATATATTAAATAACTATGGCCAAACTAAGACTTAGTTTTTCACAAGAGAAAATGCAGATATTATATAAAAAACTAAAGTTAAAATCTTGTTTTTAAGCAATAAAAACACTTGAGTGAGGCTTTCATAAATTGCATTGAGCTGACGCTTTTATCCAAAGCGACTTACTATTTAATAAATTATAAATGATTATTCATAACAAATATGAGTGATGTGTGATTATTATTCATGCTATATACTGATATAGGGCTAAGTAAGCAATCAATCCTGCAAATTAACCCTTAGTTGTTCAATATATTTATTCAGACAATGTGAGTAGAAATACAGAAATTCTGCTCCCACCTAAGGCCAACGTTGCAATATTACAACATTTCCCTAAAAACTTACCAAAACGTAAACATTTTTAAAACTCTTTCATTTCTGCTCCAGAGGCCAGGGGTTAAATTGGGCTCTGTTAGAAGGTGCGACGAGGGAGGGGGGAGAGAGTTAGACGCTCGTGAATTGTCAACGGGGGGGGTTGACATCAGAGCATCGTCCTATGGGCTTAGCCCCGGACAGGTACAACAGGTATTCACTCAGAGGGGGGTAGGTACTAAATGCCACCCATTTACATGTAGGCAAACAAAATCAACATACAGTAGGGGGGTGGGGGATGGTGAACGGTATGGTCAATGTTTGTAAACACAATCCCCAGGATGTGTCCTTATCAAACCAAAATAGAAAATGCAGATATTACACTCAGACATTGGAAAAGTCTATGTTAAAAAGCCTCAGTCATGTTCAGCTATGTTACTATTTATAATGTTATTGTTGTTACAACAGAAGATGTTTTTCTTTATATTGAAGTTAAATGCATCAATCTGGTGCACTTTGAAGTCAAAATTAAGAGATTTATGGATACCGCTGGAAAAAGCTGTATGTGAAAGTTTAAATCTTCTAAAATAAACACCTATGCATTTGAAAAGCAATATAAATCACAGTTAGTATACAATAGGCTTTAAAAGCACCATCGATAACCATTGCCCTTCTCCAAACATTGGACCTCATGAGCCAGAAATGAGATGTTCTGGTTCATCTTGGTAAAGATCTTTGACCCATACTCTTTAAAACGTTTTTAACAATTAAAAACGTTCCACTATAACACTGAGGTCCTAGGACATCCTTACCCCTATTTGGAACCAAATAAAATAGATTACTATCAGATTTAATGATTTTAAATGAATCATTTCAACTCATTCTCTACAAAGTATTCATCCTTGGTTAGAAAGGAATAAAGCTGCGTCGTCAGCATGGAGGAACATATCTGCTATAAATATGTTCCGATCATCTTTTGCACCATAACACTCTGTTTCTAAATACAATATCTTTGTTGTTTCTTCTTAATAGGGTCCAAAATATTATCTAGTTAAAAAAAAAATAACATACAAATAAATTGCAAGTACATTTTATTGTATTGATCCATTAGATGGAGAGCTGACAGCATTCAAATGAAGCGAGGACAAAGCCTGCTGCGTAAACAAATCAGAGTCATTAACTGTTTTGCATATTTCTATATCTTATACAGTCTAATATATGTGTATGTACATCATTTGAATAGCTTCAACTTACTGACAAAGATATAATATGCTATATATACGGTGCATATTCACACAATTAGTTTAGTTTAGTTTATTTATTATTTATTTATTTATAAGTGGCACTGACAGTGACAGCAATAACATTGATTGAGTTGTGTCCAGCATTAATGTACTGACACAACTTAGATAGACTTTGTGTGGAGGGTAAGGTAAGGTATGTTTATTTATACAGCACATTTTTACAGACACAGAGGCAATTCCAAGTGCTTTACCTCAACATTAACACACAATAGGAAGCACTTATTCTAAAATTGGAACAGAGACTGGTTTGATTTGATTCATCTGAAAAATCAATTATAGTACTAGTGTGCCATTAGAAGCTATTCAAATTGGGCTGTGTTCAAACTGATGCAACTTTTTCATGCCTTCCTTTTCTATAAATTGGTCTTTAGGCACTAAAAAGTAGAGTTTCTGCTTCACCTTGCAATCTGTCCACCACGAGATTCGTCCAAACCTTAATATTTATGATGTTTTGGCAACAATCCGAATATTTCCCACTGAAATACTTAAATCTGAGGACCTACATAACCTCCAAATGTAAATTTAGTTTTTCAAAGGTGTAAATACAATGTATAAAAGACAATAAGAGAGTCAGTTCCTTATGTTTTTTATTTATTTATCTTTTAAATGGTTCTGTACAATGTCTTAGTGTTTTTGGGGGGAAAGAGATAAAGCTGATTTGTCAGCATAGTTTTTGTAAACAAATGTAAAATTTGAAAGAGCAGAGTTTCAAATATTCAAACTATTCAACACAGTTTATAACTGGAATTTCTCTGTTGTTTCTTGAATAAAAAGGGTCTAAAACAGGGGTGTCCAAACTACGGCCCGGCGGCCAAATGCGGCCCGCGGACCATTTTGAATCGGCCCTTAGCAAATTCAAAAAGTATAATGGAATATGGCCCACAAATTAAACTTGTGCTTGTCTTATATTGTACTTCTTAACTATACATGTAAACATACATTACACATTATAGTATTCATGTGTTAATAAGACCGCTTTTCAAATAAATTAAGTCAATTCAAGTTGGAAACATTTCCAAACATATCTTAGTTGATAAGAAAAAAGCCCAATAACTTATTTACATGACAACCTTGAAATACACCCTTCATATTTCCCCTTATTATATCTGAGGCTTCTGTTTTAAGGGATGAGCTGCCAACACTCACAAGAATCATTTAACTACATTTGATGGATTTTGCTAACTTATAACTGAACTTATGAGGCAATATACCTCTATAAGGGGCCCAGCCCTTCGTGTATTTTTCTGTATGTGGCCCTCAGAAAAAAGTTTGGACACCCCTGGTCTCAAATAGTGTCTGTTTCAACACGTGCAAGAACCTCTTTATGCAACTGAGGTTTGTTTAACCTGTTAAGCCCCGAGCCTGTTTTTCAGGTTTCAGGCTCGAAAATGACATGCCCAAAACAAATGACTACAACTTCACTTCTAAAAGGGTTATATGAATAATTTCTTTTATCAAAGCAAGGTTACATCTGTGAGTTGGATGTAGAAGTGTCAGAATCAATATAGATTTTTCTCAGTTAGAGTAAATTCAGATGGAACATAGTAAAAAAAGGTAAATTCTTACCTCCGCCTAAAGAAAAAACATTACTTATAGTGAAAACCACCCTTGAATGATGGGATGGTAGACTAAAAGCTTTAGGAATCCAAACTATAACATATAATAAGTACCCTGTATCAAGATTGAGGCAAAACAAGTTAAATTTGACCTTTTTAGAGAGGTTTAGAAAAAAAAAGTTCCAGGCGGAATAAGCTTTCGGCACATTTGGGTACATCTGGTTCCATCAGTGCCATTTGACCTTTTTCAGATACCAGACTATACAAATGATGTATTACATTGAATTATCACCATAGGTATTCATTCCATCCAAAGAAAAAAAAGAAAAAGAAAAAGAATTAATTAAAAATAAAAAAGCCGCCGACGGGGGCTTTGGGGCTTAACAGGCAGTTTGGCTAAACTAGTAAAGTGATATCTTTCTTATATGGTCGTTAAATGTGCATTTTAGATAACTAACGGCCCTTTTAGAAACCAGTGATGAAATAAACATATCTAAATATATGTATACAGAAAAAGAAGGTAAAGTAAAATGTCCAATAAAAGATAAAATATTTAAATTGCACATTGTAATAAAATATATAACATTAATGCAATATATACTGTAATGTGTAGACTAATGTTAATAAGATATGAATGCTGGATTGCAGAGTTTAAAAGGGTTTGGCTGCTAATAATAAAGTGATATCTTTCTTTTACGGTCATTAAATGTGCATTTTAGATATAGCTAAAGGCTCTTATTTTAGAAACCAGTGATACAATAATAGTTTCTTAGTCAGACATGAAAGAAAACAGGGACTTTCCGTCCATATTTAAGCTCAAGACAGATAAAAACAAAGACTGACTTTGCTTCTTAACCGATCCAGCAGATGGACAGTTGACCAAATTCAAATGGAGCGAGGACAAAGCCTGCTGCGTAAACAAATCAAAGAGTCAGGAGCTGTTTTGCATCGTGTTAGTTTAATCACATCGGCAGCATCACTGTCATAAACATACAAATCAATCATGGGTAGGGTTATATGAGTTCCTGTGAATCAAAATCATCTACTACCATATATGTCTAATATACATTATTTAGATAGTATCAATATACTTGCAAAGGTATCAATGCTTATAAACTGTGCATATGAATGTAATGTTACTAATATCAAAGCTATATTTATTCTATCAGTCTTTTAACCTGTTAAGCCCTGAGCCTGTTTTTTAGGTCTCAGGCTCAAAAATGACATTCCCAAAACAAATTACCATATCTTCCCTTCTAAAAGGGTTCAATTAATAATCTTTTTTCTCAAAGTAATGATAAACCTGTGAGTTGGATGTAGAAAAGTCAGAATCAATATAGATGTTTTTTATTTTAAAGAAAATTCAGATTTTACATAGTAAAAAACTGTAAATTATAGTGTCCATCCAAAAATTCTTTTTTACTTATAGTGAAAAGTTGAACCACCCTTGAATGATGGGATGGTAGACTAAAAGCTTTAGGAATCCAAAGTACAACATATAATAAGTACCCTGTATCAAGATTGATGCAAAACAAGTGGGAGTCTGATCTGCTGATGAGACAATCCTTGTCCGAAGACCCGGAGTCGTTGAAAGAGGAAACATTTACGGCCATATCTGGAAGAATTCGAATGGCAAAAATAAATAAAACTGACTGACTATCCAAAAAAAATCGTTAATCGCACCAACGAGTGGATTACTTTTGTGAAAGCAGTTATTATGGCAACACTAAATAAATCATCGGAGCGGTGGAGTGATGAGGATGTGTCGGCGCTTCTGGCGATTTACTCTGAGGACGCGAAGCGCCGCATTCAGAAGCTTCTACTGAATGCAGTTTCCGTGGTTCAGCAAAGTTAGCAGACCTGGCAAAGTCATGTCGGGACGAAGGTAAACTAAAATACATGCACTGCACTGTTTTAATCTGCACAATACTGGTCTCAGATGTACTTTTATTTGCTCAGTAGATTGAGCTAGCCATGCTAGAACTGGCTAACATAGGTCCAAGCTGGCTAACAACATCTAGCTAGCTAGCTATTCTCAGCCGTGCCCGCTATGAACACGTTTTGACTTGTGAATAAGTGTGCAATGTTCTGTATTTGCTTCACTAACTCATGGCACTAATCGTGTGTTTCAGGTGAGGTGTTTCTCTCTGGATTGGAAACTAGTTAGCTTTTCCCTCCGGTATAAAACGATAATATAACGTTAGCAATTAGCATGCTAGCTGGACATAATGCTACCTCTAACAATACATTGTAGTTGCTATAATTTCATCATTTGCAACATTCATTCTACATGTTAATGGTAAAAGCTTAAACAGTTGATTACCTGCATGCCATAAAGACTGATGTTCTAATATTTTGCACATTTAAGCAAAAATGTAATTGAAATTCAATGGGGGATGGGGGCCCCAAAACAATATTTGCAGCGGGGCCAATCACAACCTTGTTACGCCACTGGCTGGAGGAGCACCTGAAGACCGCCACCGATTTTAAAGGCACGTCAAAGAATTACATCACATTGATTTTAAGAATATGAATAATTGTTATTCGTTTGTTACATCTTCAGCTTTTTGTATTACTGTTGATTATACCATTGATCTGTGATATATATATACATATATATACATACATATATGATATATATTATCATATATATATATATATATTATATTACATATATGTATGCAAGTATTGCTAATGCCATTGTTTTTATGTTTTTGTATACAGTCCTCAGTCTCAAATGCTTAAATTGTTTATGGAGGCATTACAATTTAAGACTGGTAAATTAACACTGAAAACTCCTGTTTTTTTTGCATTAAGTCATACTGGGATGTTTGCTGAAATTGATTGCATGTGGCACAGCCCTACTTTTTTTATTATGGTGAAGAAAGCCCTGCGCTTTGATTGGTCAACTATTGTCATGTCCCCGCCCTGCTCCCCTGGCCCTGGACGAATCAGAACGCAGAGAACAGCAAGGCTGAAGAAGGAAACAACGATCAAGGAGAAAATCATCAGCCCGAGATCAAAGACAAATGTGAGGTCATCAGGTAGATATGACATTGCAAAGCTAAGCAGCCAAACACACCCAATGCAGATGTTTCTGATTCTGACCCCTCTTTGTCCTTTCAGATTCAGGTAGGGAAGGCAAGGCAAGGCAAGTTTATTTATATAGCAAATTTCAACACAAGGCAATTCAAAGTGCTTTACAAAAATGGAAGACATTAAGAAAATGGCATTTAAAATCAGTCATTAAAAATAAAAGATAATAAAATAAACATTAAAAGAAAAAATACATGGATAAAAGTTACAGTGCAGTGTAAGATGTGAATAGTTCAATTAAAAGCAGCGGCAAAAAGAAAAGTCTTCAGCCTGGATTTAAAAGTAGTAAGAGTTGCAGCGGACCTGCAGGTTTCTGGGAGTTTGTTCCAGATATTTGGAGCATAATAACTCAACGCTGCTTCTCCATGTTTAGTTCTGACTCTGGGGACAGAAAGCTGACCAGTCCCAGAAGACCTGAGAGTTCTGGATGGTTCATAATTTAGCAGTAGGTCAGACATGTATTTTGGGCCTAAACCATTCAAAGCTTTATAAACCAGCAACAATATTTTGAAATCTATTCTTTGACACACAGGAAGCCAGTGTAAGGACTTCAGGACAGGAGTGATGTGATCCACTTTCTTAGTGTTAGTGAGGACTCGAGCAGCGGCGTTCTGAATTAGCTGCAGCTTTCTAATAGATGTTTTAGTGAGACCTGTAAAGACACCATTGCAGTAGTCGAGTCTACTGAAGATAAAAGCATGGACAAGTTTTTCCAAATCCTGCGGTGACATTAGTCTTTTAATCCTAGATATGTTCTTTAGGTGATAGTAGGCTGATTTAGTAACTGTTTTAATGTGACTGTTGAAACTCAGGTCCGAGTCCATGACTACACCTAGATTTCTGGCTTTATCTGTTGTTTTGAACATTGCAGACTGAAGCTCAGCGCTAACTTTTATACGTTCTACACTAGAATCATACCATTATATGAGGTTAAAATGTTAACATAGGTTCAGGAGCATGGCCACGCCTAAAACTCCGCCTCAAACCACGGCCACCCCTATTTATATCCGGCGAAAGCTTCCGGCCACCGCTTGTCTCATCTTTCAAAGATCGACAGGCGCCTTGGCTCCAAAAACCATTACCTCAGTTTTATCTTTGTTTAATTGGAGAAAGTTCTGACACTTCCAGTCATTGATTTGTTCAATGCACTTACTCAGTGTTTGAATTGGAGCATAATCTCCTGGTGAAATTGTTATGTAAATTTGTGTGTCATCCGCATAGCTATGGTAACTTATTTAGTTGTTTTTCATTATCTGAGCCAGTGGTAGCATGTAGATGTTAAAGAGAAGAGGCCCCAAGATGGAGCCTTGAGGTACCCCACATGTCATATTTGTCAACTCAGATGTGTATTTACCTATAGAAACAAAGTTTTTTCTGTCCTTTAAGTAGGACTCAAACCAATTTAGAACTGTTGCCGAAAGTCCCACCCAGTTTTCTAGTTGTGGTCAACAGTGTCAAACGCAGCACTGAGATCTAATAATACTAACACTGAAGTTCTGCCACTGTCTGTGTTTAAGTGGATGTCATTGAAGACCTTTACAAGAGCAGTGTCAGTGCTGTGGTTTGGACGAAATCCTGACTGGAACACATCCAAAGAGTTATTTAAATGCAAGAAGTTACTCAACTGTTGAAATACAACTTTTTCAATGATTTTACCTAGAAATGGCAGGTTTGATATTGGCCTGTAATTGTTCATTACTGAAGCATCTAGATTATTCTTTTTTAACTGCAGTTTTCAGGGCCTCTGGAAAAATACCTGAGTGAAGAGATGTGTTTACTATATGAAGTAGATCTGAGGCCATGCAATGAAAAACATCTTTGAAAAATCCTGTTGGAATAATATCAAGGCAGCAGGAGGAGGATTTCAGAAGTTGAATAATGTCCTTAAGTTTTTATCATTAATCTGATGGAATTGTGTCATGGTGTTTGAATTGATATTAGGTGGACATAGGGACAACACATTTGCTGTACCTGAAGCAGAGGCACTGACTGCTTGTCTAATTTTCTGAATTTTGTCAGTGAAGAAGGAGGCAAAATCATTGCATGCCCTGGTGGATAGAAATTCAGATGCTACTGACACTGGGGGGTTAGTTAGTCTGTCGACGGTAGCAAACAAGGCACGTGCGTTGTTTTTGTTTTTGGTAATGATGTCAGAGAAGAAAGACTGTCGTGCGTTTTTCAATTCCAAATTATAAAGGCCAAGTCTCTCTTTATAGATTTCAAAGTGAACCTGGAGATTTGTTTTTCGCCACCTACGTTCAGCTTTTCGACACTCTCTTTTTTCTGTTCTCTCTCAGGTAGGTGACGGGATGCTCGACAACCAGATAACGCTCCACACAGGTCAGGATGTGAAAACTATTCTGTACATACCAGGCAAAACACCAAATAACGAACCAGACAGATAACATTTTGTAATTCTCCACATAGACAGCATAGACGCAGAAGTTGAACCCTGAGAAACAAAGTAGCTCCATGACGACCATGTGGAAAGTGACGATGTCCGAGTGACTGTTCGTTGAGGCTGTTGAAGATGCGGAGCTCTGCTGACGCCATCGTTGGAGACCCAGATAGAGGACGAAGATGCAGAGAGGGACGAGGAGGAGGATGAAGGTGATGCCATATGAGATGAAGTGAAAGAAGCCTGGCATGACGACGTAGCACTCGATGCCAAATGTAAAGTAAGACTGAGGAAGGGACTCATTGGTGGAGGAAGAGTTAACTTCCATATCTGGAGGAGAAAAAGAGATATATTCAAGTATTTATTTCCATTTATTTGTAGGCCTAGTTAGCTTCACCCTGGTTCCCTTAGCGAAAAGGGAAAACATGGGAATTTTTAATTGGCTTTTGGGATATTGCAGAACATAATCTCTGTGGCGAACAATCGCTGTTTGCAAAATAATCTCCACATCTTAACTACACTTTTGTGATTTTTAAAGTGTTTAGGCAATCTCTAGAACTAAAAAGCTAACGTTAGGCTATAATAATAATAATAATAATAATAATAATAATAATAATAATAATAATAATAATAATAATAATAATAATAATAATAATAATAATAATAATAATACGTTTATTTATTATAGCACCTTTCACATAAATAGATTTCAAAAAGTGGTTCACAAGTAAAAAGTAAAAATTAAGACCACAGAAACATGAATACAATAACCACATGAGGCATACATTTAAGGTTAACATAAAAACAAAACACAGACCATGTGGTGTCCTGAAAGGAACAAACATAATAACAGGACACATCACACACATTTCAAATAGAAATAAAAGCCAATGTAAACAAATGTAAAGGAACTACAGCACGGTCACATGACTAAAAGCAGCTAATGTTGGGCGCTTAGTCGTCTCATTTAGACACTTGTGAGCAACCGCTTATTTAAAATTCAACAGTGGGGTATTTACTGATGTATTTTATGTAGTAGAATAAAAATCTCTCCAGCTTGTGTTAACCACAGACCTTATTTCAGTAACCCATCCAAAAACCATTGACAAAGGGAGCTTGGAAAGACTGAAACTACTCAAATTAGACTTACTATAGCAGCAAACAGACAACGTGAGTGACTATCTGCAGAACATAGTCAAATATTTATCCAGAGACAGTGATTTACAAAGCTAAAAATGCTTCAAGGAAAAATAATTTGTATATTTGTTGTGAGGTTCAATATCGCTTAATCCTACATTTCCCATAATGCAACACTAATAATCTTTCACTAGATGGTACAGTAACCAGTTAAATGCCTATTGCTCTATAAATTCAAGCCGACTTTATAATGCATATTTTTGACCAAATATTTGAATTCTCAAGCCCAAACTTCCTCTAGAATCGATAAAGACATTATAACTGACATTTTGAATAAACTGACTTCTGTGTGAAATCAAATCCTATAAAAAAATGACTATGAAAACCTACTTTATAAGTTTCCTGTCTTCCTTCCTCTGTGGCGTCCCTTGTATGAACTGTTTTGCATGGTTGTGGTATTTTAATGACATATTTTTCAAACAAACCTTTGTTTCCTGTATACACAGTATGTGTGCTCTAGGTTGAACCTCTTCACCTAAGCATCACTGTCATAAACACATAAATCAAATCACGGTGGGATTTATTCTAATTCCTCTGCAATAACCCCGTAATACAAAATCATCTACTGCACCTGTACACCATAAACCAACACACTCTCACTCCCTAAGCGTCCAGGAGCGACGCTTGGTCAGGGTCCCGTGGCGTCCAGTTGTGACGCGCTGAGGCTCCTTCAGCTTCATAAACGGACGCAAAGAGCTTTCAACTGATTGCAATGTATTCCCATCGGCGTCGGTATTTGACGCTTAGGGAAGCACGGCATTCGTTTGTGTCGGAGGCGGTTAAAGGCAATGTGAGCGTCCATTCCCATTGGATAACGGAGAATTGTACACCCGGAAGTAAGTATTCCCCTTACTGTCGATTGATTTGACAGTGATATCTGCACTACTCATCAACTCAAAAACACCAGATTATCCTTGTTAATTAAACGACATTGATAGGTTTTAGTGTGTGTACAATGCTTTTGTCACGTTTTCCCCTTCAATTCTGAGAAACAAGTCGTTTTCTGTGAGTTTTGGATGGCCGAAGACATTACATTACCCACAATCCTCTGTAGCAACCATAGACTGTATAAAACAATTAAATAATACATTATTCCGAGTGTGCTTGCTTTTCTCTTTGAAAGTCATCACATAACGGCATTGTAATATACGTTTCAGCTGCGTTAAATATGACATATCTGCCGTAGTTAACTCTGCCCTGATGACAAGACTTCTAGACAAACAGGAACTGCCGCCAAAACTGAAAACTTGACGTGGATCTTAAATATATAAGCAATTAAACAACATCTTACATTTCTTTTCACACAATACGTCTCCTTGCAGTATCAACACTAATTCGGCTGACTTTTATATTTGATCCAATTGGTAGATATGCTGTATTTACGCCATAACGGCGCACAGCTGATAGAAAGGGACACCTACTGGTTAAAGCACGTTATTGCATTTTATAATTGTATTATTAGATATTAATAGGACCCCTATAAAGTATATTCTTTGCTCGTCGTTATTCTCTACTAATAGTTAATTAAAGACTGTATATAATGACTATTTTGCACATCCCATTCAAGATTTCAAGATTTTCTAAGGTTTATTGACATATCATATTATACACAACTACGGTGTAGTTATGCAATGAATGAAAAACTTGGGTCGCAGGTTCCTCAACAGTGCATTACAAGACATCTATCAATAAACTCTGACCTTTTTACCTGTGCTGGACTATGGGGATTTGTTGTATATGAATGCACCTGCCCATTGCCTGAACAAGTTAGATGCCGCCTATCATAGCGCACTGAGATTTGTCACAAACTGTAAAGCACTTACACATCACCGTACCCTGTATGCCAAGGCAGGTTTGCCATCACTTACTGTACGGAGGCTCAGTCATTGGTACACGTTTATTTATAATGCTTTGTTGGGTAAACTCCCGTATTATATCTGCTCTCTGATAACACAGAGAGTTGCAAGCAGCTATTGTCTGAGATCGCATGATGTAGTATTGTTAGATGTGCCAAGAGCAAGGACTGTCTTAGGTAAGACAGCTTTTATGTGCGCAGCTCCACTTGCTTGGAATAATCTTCAGCAAGAATTGAAACTGAGCAATCTCATTCCTCTGCATGTTTTTAAAGCTAGGCTAAATGAAATGCTCGTTGATACTATGGCTACTTGTAAATGTCTATAACTATGTAAATGTATCCTGTAAATATAATGTATGATGTCCTTTATTGTTTTATGTTTCATGTGGAACCTATATGCTGCAGGTCTCCCTTGAAAAAGAGATCTATGATCTCAATGGGACCATCTGGTTAAATAAAGGTTTGAAATTAAATGAAAAATATGTGTGTACCTCCACCATTACATTGTCATATTCTGCACATTTCTTATACTATCTACATACATTTTATAAGAGTATAATACATATGTATTGTGGAGAAAACTTCTGTGTAGCAATGCATGGAGTCACCGACTCAGGAAGGAGACACGGTGAGAGCTGGAGCTTTGATGTCAAACACTGATGGGTTTATTCAGAGTATTCGGCCGGAGGATTCACATCACAAATCAAAGAGTCAGAGATTCTGACTACACGGTAGAGTTGCCACGTCAATTCTGAAGAGCCTCTCTCTATGCTAGACCTTTTAACTGGTTCACAGAGAGTAATCAACATCTCTGAAGGAGTAGACTAAACAGCTGGGAACACTGAGCCACCTGTGTCCGACACTCATGGCCTCAAAGATTTCACATCTTAGAGTCCACAAACACCGATAAAGAAGTGCCTCAGCGTTCTCACAACAATTACCCTTCGTGCCAGACAAGTTGACCGGTCACAAACTGGTGACAACAACACATATGGCACCAAGGCCTTTCCTTAAAGGAGATAACAGACGTCAGAGTAGATCATAAAACGTCACAGAGCAAAAGGTTAGATATCTAGAAGAATTATTCCTTAACATGTATAATATCAGTTAAAATAAGTGCTTAAACATAGTTAACATGGCAGGAAAGCAATATATTAGACGTTAAGTACTTTGTCAGGCTTAATATTTATCTGTAGATACAAATGTCACTGTGTGTGCTGTGTGCTCTGCATGTGTGACCATCAAAGAGGGTTTCATCCCTCCATATTCATCTTCTATACCCCCAAAGCTTTTTTCTTATTCAAAAGAAGACCTTAACCTAAGGTATTCTTTAATGTTTAAATAAAGCCTTATTAGTTTGTCTGTTTTGCACATCCTCCTATTAATATCTAATAATACAATTATAAAATGCAATAACGTGCTTTAACCAGTAGGTGTCCCTTTCTATCAGCTGTGCACCGTTATGGTGTAAATACAGCCTATCTACCAATTGGATCAAATATAAAAGTCAGCCGAATTAGTGTTGATACTGCAAGGAGACGTATTGTGTGAAAAGAAATGTAAGATGTTGTTTAATTGCTTATATATTTAAGATCCACGTCAAGTTTTCAGTTTTGGCGGCAGTTCCTGTTTGTCTAGAAGTCTTGTCATCAGGGCAGAGTTAACTACGGCAGATATGTCATATTTAACGCAGCCGAAACGTGTATTACAATGCCGTTATGTGATGACTTTCAAAAAGAAAAGCAAGCACACTCGGAATAGTGTATTATTTAATTGTTTTATACAGTCTCTGGTTGCTACAGAGGATTGTGGGTAATGTAATGTCTTCGGCCATCCAAAACTCATAGAAAACGACTTGTTTCTCAGAATTGAAGGGGAAAACGTGACAAAAGCATTGTACACACACTAAAACCTATCAATGTCGTTTAATTAACAAGGATAATCTGGTGTTTTTGAGTTGATGAGTAGTGGAGATATCACTGTCAAATCAATCGACAGTAAGGGGAATACTTACTTCCGGGTGTACAATTCTCCGTTATCCAATGGGAATGGACGCTCACATTGCCTTTAACAGCCTCCGACACAAACGAATGCCGTGCTTCCCTAAGCGTCAAATACCGACGCCGATGGGAATACATTGCAATCAGTTGAAAGCTCTTTGCGTCCGTTTATGAAGCTGAAGGAGCCTCGGCGCGTCACAACTGGACGCCACGGGACCCTGACCAAGCGTTGCTCCTGGACGCTTAGGGAGTGAGAGTGTGTTGCATAAACAGTATAATATATTTGCTATAAATCATTTCAATGGTATAATTATATTGAAAAAGGTATTAATATGCGTTATATATTGTGCATAATGTAACATAATAACATGCTATATTTGTTATAGCACTCTTTACTCCTCAAACCATTCAAACCCCTTTTCATTTTTTACAGAAAACTCACAATACAGCAACTTAAATTAATTCATGATGTTTTTTATATAATGTTAAAACAAACATCTACGGAAAATAATGCACTATAATTCATATATAAACAATGCAACATTATATAGCCCACCTGAATGTGTACATGAAGTATACAAAGCAAAAAAGTCAGTATGGGACCGTGAAACCACAAGCCAACATTTACTTGTTTGTTGCATAACATCCATACAATAATAACGCCATTTCCCTAGTTATTCTAACCAAAAACGTTAACTAAATGTCATATAATCAGTTATTTTAAAGTAAACCACTGTATTTTCTTGTGTGGTGAGTCTTTTTGACCCTAACCCTAACTCCCCAACGCCAACCCTTACAAAGTCTCTGGAACTGGCGAAGACCAAACCAAAAAAAGGGATTTCATGCAATTCTAAGTGAATTCATATTCTTATTTGTTGTTGTTCTTACAACAGGCTAATTTCCCTGCTCTGTGAAGAAACAGCAGAGGTAACACCAGACTGCTGGGGAGAGTGAACCAGACTTCGGCCGCAATCAAAACACAACCCTCAGGTTGGTCTGACAAATCAAATACAACCTTAACAAGACTAACAAAACACCTGACCAACAGCACTCCCAGTATGGCCACTATGGTGAAGAAAGCCCTGCGCTTTGATTGGTCAACTATCGTCCTGTCCCCGCCCTGCTCCCCTGGCCCTGGACGAATCAGAACGCAAAGAACAGAAAGGCTGAAGAAGGAAACAACGATCAAGGAGAAAATCATCAGCCCGAGATCAAAGACCATTGAGAGGTTAGGAGGTAGATATGACATTGCAAAGCTAAGCAGCCAAACACACACAATGCAGATGTTTCTGATTCTGACCCCTCTCTGTCCTTTCAGATTCAGGTAGGTGACGGGATGCACGACAGCCAGATAACGCTCCACACAGGTCAGGATGTGAAAACTATTCTGTACATACCAGGCAAAACACCAAATAACGAACCCGACAGATAACATTTTGTAATTCTCCACATAGACAGCATAGACGCAGAGATTGAACCCTAAGAAATCAAGTAGCTCCATGACGACCATGTGGAAAGTGACGATGTCCGAGTGACTGTTCGTTGAGGCTGTTGAAGACGTGGAGCTCTGCTGACGCCATCGTTGGAGACCCAGGTAGAGGACGAAGATGCAGAGAGGGACGAGGAGGAGGATGAAGGTAATGCCATATGAGATGAAGTGAAAGAAGCCTGGCATGACGACGTAGCACTCGATGCCAAATGTAAAGTAAGGCTGAGGAAGGGACTCATTGGTGGAGGAAGAGTTAACTTCCATATCTGGAGGAGAAAAAGAGATATATTCAAGTATTTATTTCCATTTATTTGTAGGCCTAGTTAGCTTCACCCTGGTTCCCTCAACGAAAAGGGAAAACATGGGAATTGGCTTTTGGGATATTGCAGAAAATATTCTCTGTGGCGAACAATCGTTGTTTGCAAAATAATCTCCACATCTTAAAGGTAGGGTAGGTAAGAATGGAGAAACCAGCTCGAGTGTGCTAGAATTTGAAAGAACGCAGCCGAAAAAAATCTGCCCCTTCCTTCAGACTTCCTTACAGAGCCCCTCCTCTAACACACACGAACGCGCACATGACCAATGAGGGCACGAGATTAGTTTTTATGTATTTATTGTCAAAGCATTTCATATATTCATTGCTATCGGGATGTTAAGAGCATTCCATGTAATATAACAAAAAGTGTTTCTGAAGTGAATTACCTACCCCACCTTTAACTACACTTTTGTGATTTTTGAAGTGTTAAGGCAATCTCTTAGAAGTTAAAAGCTAACGTTAGGCTATAATAATAATAATAATAATAATAATAATAATAATAATAATAATAATAATAATAATAATAATAATAATAATAATAATAATAATAATAATAATAATAATAATAATACGTTTATTTATTATAGCACCTTTCACATAAATAGATTTTCAAAAAGTGGTTCACAAGTCAAAAGTTAAAATTAAGACCACAGAAACATGAATACAATAACCACATGAGGCATACATTTAAGGTTAACATAAAAACAAAACACAGACCACGTGGTGTCCTGAAAGGAACAAACATAATAACAGGACACATCACACACATTTCAAACAGAAATAAAAGCCAATGTAAACAAATATAAAGGAACTACAGCACGGTCACATGACTAAAAGCAGCTAATGTTGGGCGTGATGACGTTTAGTCGTCTCATTTAGACACTTGTGAGCAACCGCTTATTTAAAATTCAACAGTAGGGTATTTACCAGAGGTGGGGACTCGAGTCACATGACTTGACTCGAGTCAGACTCGAGTCGCATATTTTTTTACTTGAGACTTGCTTGACTAACATTGATAAAAGACTTGACTTGACTTTGACTTGGTATTCATGACTTGAGACTTGACTTAAGCTTGAGACAGATGACTTGAAAGGACTTGACTGTTTAAAATTAAATATTTGCGTTTGTTTTTGTAGTGAGATATTACGTTTAGTTTTTTCGAAAAACGTGATTGGGTGATTATAGCGCCGTGCGCGCAAACCTGGCAACCCACTAGACGGCAGGAGTGTCAGTTAACATGGCAGCGGCTAGCGTTACTCCACAAATAGTGAAGTTTGGATTCATGGATTATGTTGTCGATGACGATAATAAGAAGAGAACAGCGGTATGCAGGGTCTGCAGCATAAAGATCAGTGACACGACCACCACAACATCCAACTTCATTCGTCACTACAAAAAAACCCACAGAGAAAGGTGCGTGAATGTGTTGTGTTAGCTAGAAAGCTAACGTTAAGTTTAAGCTACGTTAGACTTGGTTTCAAAACGATTAAGCATTGCAAAGAGAAGACAAAACGGTAAATGAACACTAGAACCGCCAAGGGATTCATTTTGACTAACCCTGATACTGACGGGCTGTCAGGAGAGGGAGAGGGAGAGAGAGAGAGAGAGAGATGCCTCGTTTATTTCCCCTGTGTTATTATCAGAAGTTACTGTAAACTGTTGAATAATGTAGTTCATCTACTTTTAGTAGTTTGTTTAAATGTTTTAATTATGTTGTTTTGTTTGTAGAAGTGCATCATTCCTTGATTTATTGTAAAAATGAATCTGAACTTTTTGATCTGTTCTGATGATAAACTGAAGCAATTTCTAAATGAACCCAATTAAGTGAGTTTTAAATCGTCCTACTTAGTTTATAAGGAAATGATGAAGAGGAACAAATTAAATGATTTGAAAATGATATCTCTGTAGGTGCTGACGCTGTTGGCGGTTCTAGTGTTAACAGACATTTAAATTAAATATGTGTAATGGCAAATGCCATATATGATTTTCTTACCTGGAATTCTGCCTTTTTGAACAGACTTTTTGACTGAGTCCTAGCTGTATTGTCTGCAGTTCTAGGGTTAATATGAATCTAATATGATTGTCATCGGTCTAAATTAGATTTCAAATGATTAACTGTGTATGTAATGAAGATCATAGTGTGGGTTAAATCCATTTTCATAACCACTGTCTTTCAACTGATTTAAATGCGGAAACTGGGCTTATTCATCAGAATTTCATATGACTTGACTTGACTTGACTTGAGCAATGACTTGACTTGACTTGCTTGACTCTCACCACAGTGACTTGGGACTTGCTTGATACTTGTAGGTCAAGACTGGAGACTTGCTCATGACTTGCACATGTAGGACTTACTCCCACCTCTGGTATTTACTGACGTATTTTATGTAGTAGAATAAAAATCTCTCCAGCTTGTGTTAACCACAGACCTTATTTCAGTAACCCATCCTAAAACCATTGACAAACGGAGCTTGGAAAGACTGAAACGACTCAAATTAGACTTACTGTAGCAGCAAACAGACAACGTGAGTGACTATCTGCAGAACATAGTCAAATATTTATCCAGAGACAGTGATTTACAAAGCTAAAAATGCTTCAAAGAAAAATAATTCGTATATTTGTTGTGAGGTTCAATATCGCTTAATCCTACATTTCCCATAATGCAACACTAATAATCTTTCACTAGATGGTAACCAGTTAAATGCCTATTGCTCTATAAATTCAAGCCGACTTTATAATGCATATTTTTGCCCAAATATTTGCATTCTCAAGCCCAAACCTCCGCTAGAAATGCAGAAGACATTATGACGTAAGCATTTTGAGTAAACTGAAATCAAATCGTATAAAAAATGACTATGAAAACCTACCTTAAGTATAAGTTTCCTGTCTTCCTTCCTCTGTGGCGTCCCTTGTATGAGTTTATGATTTAAATATACTGCACTGGATGTATATACCTCTCTCATTCTGTGTGTGTGTCTCTCTCTTTTAAGGGTCTTTTCAAATTCAAATATGTCTAAAACAACATGTGAACAACACAGCTGCCGTCACGCGTTCCTATGGAAAACACAGAAAACAAGGAGTGTATGGCCGTGACCACATATCACATATCAACACACCTGTATGTAGGGCTTCCATGATTTGGACACACACACACACACACACAAACACACACACACACACACACACACACACACACACACACACACACACACACACACACACACACACACACACACACACACACACACACACACACACACACACACACGCACACACTAAATGTGCACCAGTTTTAGTCACACATGATTTGAATGTTGTCAAGCTGATGATAAATGAAGCATTGTTTGTTCTGTTGGAAAGTATAGAGTAGGTATGACATATTGTATTTTGTCTCTCTGTAGGGTTGCACTTCATATTCCATTAACCATCATCTGTGTATTGAGGCATGGTTTTAGCAAATTGCCTGAGTCTATGCACAATGTAATCAAAGCACTTTCAGTGCACTGCGTAGCTGTGCAATATTGTCCATTGTCGTGCATTGAATTACTCCAAAAATCAGTATTGTAAGGTGGTTTTTGCAGCATTTAAACTTTCTTTGACCATGTTAAGCATAGAGAAAAGTCAAAGGAGTTGAATGAGGTTTGTAGTCTTTCATGCCATCTGGAGGCCATTTGTATATCTCAGCACTATCCTGCAGAAGTCAGGGAATCTCTGCAGTGTGGAGCATTTGCATGGATTCAGGACTGTATGATTCAGGACTGTATGATACTTCGATTTAGTGAGTTTGTTTCTCTTGAAAACATGTTTTTCCTGCAGCTTATTTGACGTGCTTTGATTGTGACATGTTAGGAAAAGGACGTAGAAAATGCACAAACATCTAATGGGGAAGCAGTACTTTATTAGTATCCATTGTTGTTGATATTGCTCTCCATCTTCTAAAAACAAATGCTTCAGAAAATAGTGTTTTAACCTTAATTCACTTCATCCTAAAAATTGCTCTTCACGGCTTCAGCTCTCAGCTACCTTGAGTAGCTCAGCCAATAAGATCATTTCTGCCAGGGAGGCATTTTAGTAAAGCTCAAAATCTTTCCTTGTTCATTCTTACTGTTTCTTCTCACACACACACTCGCATTCTCTCCATTCTTCATCGGCATGTGTCCTCACACCTTGCGGAAATGAAAATATGGTAACTTCATTCATCTTGTGATAACAGTCCTCCTCTTCCTCCCGACTTTAAAACTCGAAGCGCGGACTCAGGCAGGATGAAAGTGTGGGAGGATGAGGATGAAGGTGTTTTTAGGACAGGAAGCTCATCAGTTTACCAGGTGTCTTTCTCTCTATTTTCTCCATTCTCTGCTTCATAATCAGTGCCTGCAGACTGGTGGCATCCATCATCGAGGTCGACATTAATCTCACTTACTCATGATTAATGTCGCCAAACCCACATCAATTAAAACAAAGTGGTATTGAAGGCAACAACATGGTATACATCAAAGATGGCAGGAGGAGAAAGACAGTAGCGTTTGTTTAAAGTAATACTACGACATGTGTACTATTTCTTTTCAAATCAAACGGCAACCTCTGGGTCTGTAAGGGTTAGCAATGAGGAAATGCCTTCAATCTGCATTCCTTCTAATATCCAGCAGGGGGCGACTCCTCCAGTTACAATATTGTATAGAAGTCTATGAGAAAATTGCCCTACTTCTCAACTGGAAAGGTGTGTTTGTTGACCTAGATATTTGACAGTTAAACAACTTACTAAGCCAATGTGGAAGTGCCTTAAACATGCATTCTCTCTAATATCCAGCAGGGGGCAACACTTCTGGTTGCATATGGACATGAACTTGTATAGAAGTCTATGAGAAAATGAACGACTTCTCACTTGATTAATTAACTCAGTAGACATTGCTATTGTGAGTTTTTGTTCTCAATCTTTAGTTTTAAGCCTTCTTTAATAAATAATTAGGTTAATTGTGTAAATGATGGTCTGATTTAGAGTAAAATAAAGGACAAAGCAGCGTCATTCGGAGTCTCTATTAAACATACATTCATAAAGACACATCATAGCATGGATCAACATATCAGGACATGTGTTAGTACTATAAACTATAAAATTACAATTAACTTCAATAAAAAAAAACACCATGTGGATCAAATTAATGTTGACATGGGTGGTGAGTGACTCAATATCGATTTTTCGCAACATGGGAAAAATCAGGAATCTTTTAATGACATTGAAAGAAAACCACTGTACTCTTAGTAAAAACGTACATTCAGGAAAATGTTTGTGTATTGTTTTTCCTGATCGCAAAGGTATCATATCAATTGTTCTTTGATATATATAGGAAAGATCTTCCTGCAGAAGTTAATCTCCAAAAAAGAAAAAGATAACCAAATCCTGAATGAACTTCAACTGGAATTGAGGAAACAATCACACCATGAAATCACCTTTTCTCATTTATCCTCCTTTCATCAGGGTCATACTGTACTGTGTGTGTGTGTGTGTGTGTGTGTGTGTGTGTGTGTGTGTGTGTGTGTGTGTGTGTGTGTGTGTGTGTGTGTGTGTGTGTGTGTGTGTGTGTGTGTGTGTGTTTAAAAGAAAGACTCTGCAAGTGTCTATGTGTCGATCATCCGAAGTAAAGGGCAAGGTGACTTTTCCGTAATCCAGCAATTTGGGGTTTTGCACGCAATAACCTCACGGAGAGAACACGGGATAAAGATGGAGGACGACTGACAGAAGAGAAAAAGATCTGAAGGAGAAAGACAGGAGGAAGAGAAAGCCATTTCTAATCCTGCAGCGTTCAAAGTCTTTTATTCACCAGAGAGCAGCTTTATGGGGTTATGTAAAGACATCATGGAGTTAAGAGCCTTTTCCTTCGACCCCTGCCCTCTGCGGAAGATATGGAGCTCTGAGTGTCCCCCAGAGAAGAGATGATATATTTATAGGGGTGTTCAGAGATACAGAGATCACAACACAGGGCTGGAAGGGGTAGCAAAGCTGCAGTATGCAACTTATTCTTACTCTTACACACTTAATGCATATATAATATCCTGCTTTATATTTCAACCTGTATATTTTCTACTTTTTTAATGCTATGTTATTTCTATTTGAGATGTTTACTTTTGAATTGTTTATTTCTATAGTCTTTTAATTTCTCTAATGTCTAATGCCTTGTCTTTTTATGCTGCTGCAAAAAAATCCCAAATACGGATCAATAAAGTACATCTCATCTTATCTTATCTTTTTCTATGATAGAATAATCAAATTAAGAAGGGTTTTTAGACCTAATGTGGGTCGAATGGAGCCTAATCTTTCAAAAGTGTTTTTATTTGTTCTAAAGTGTGATCACAAAAGAGAGGTTTCAGTTGTGAAAAAATACCTAGAAGACAAAGAAAGAAACACAATCTGATTAAGGAGGAAGATGTGTTGGTTATATGGATCCAAAAGCAACATTTATTTTGCATGAAACTGCTGTTTGTGTCCCATTTGTTACGTTATTTCTGTACTCAAGTAAAGCCACTTCTGAATGTATTGTAAACCAAACTGTGATATTTTCCTAAACCAATTAAAACAGTTTTATTACATGACCAAGTTCTGTACTAAAGGGTCTAGAGCAGGGGTGTCAAACTCAAATACACAGTGGGCCAAAATAAAAAAATGGGTACTAGTCGAGGGCCGGACTGGTTCAATGTTTATTGCAAAACGTATTGAAATGAACTTATTGCACATATTAAACCTGGAACCAACAAAGCTTAAATTAAACTGCTTAAATTGATGCCTAGACTGAGGCTAGTAATTTTGTTTTGTGAGAGAGATTTAGTGTTCCTCGAGTTGATTTGAGATTGTTTGAGACTTGATAGACATGGTTTTTGCATGAGGATACCTTTCTCTTTTGGAAAGGTATCTGCAATAATCAGCAGAACACACCTGCAGTCATCTGTATTCGAGAGAAATGGATGTCTCTCTAAATTGCGTACGGTGCAGTTTTGGACAATCAGAGGAAGACAGGAGCGTGAAGTGTCAGCGTTTTGTGGAGCGAGTGGAACCCAGACTGCAGCAGACGATAACGGGCCGCTTTGGCTCGTCTCTTCCTGACAGCTGTCGCCATAATCACTGCAAACGAGATTTAATGAACTCTGAACCATCGCTGAGGAGACTCCTGGTGCTGACCCAGATCAAACTGCAGATAGAGGGATGTTCCTCTCTCCATATATACTGTTTTCTTTCTGCTTTTTAACGTTTGGTATTAGTTCTCTCTCTCTCTCTCTCTCTCTCTTTGGATTCTCCTCTACTTAATTGGGATCATTTTGATAACAAAGACATATGCAAGCCACATTATAAATATATTATGAGCATCAGAAATCAGATTAGAAACACTTAATGTATTCACAGGTGGAAAATTGGATTGCGTTAGAGTCTAAAACTCAAATTTAGAATAACATACAAATATGTATAATAACATACAGAGGTTAATTAAAAACGCTGCACATTATACTACCACATATAACAGCAAGACATGTAAAAAACAATTACTTTTTAATATATCCAGTAGTGTGTTGATATCAGTAATGACATTAATGCTAAAAATCTGATCACAGCTTGAAAGGTAGAGTATAATCCAGCAAGTATGCAGAAGTAATGCAGCTTGTGCACAGCTGAATGATTGCCAAGGTTATATAGCATAAGGTAGTTTAGTTGGGTGAGTCCAAGTCAATTATAACTGATTACACACTTGTAGAAACATCCCACAGGGCTACACACACACACACACACACACACACACACACACACACACACACACACACACACCACACACACACACACACACACACACACACACACACACACACACACACACACATGCAGGCCTAATGTGCAGCTTGTCAGACCGGAGAGAGGATGGGTTAGTGGGTTATTTTCATGTATATCAGACCCACACCTACGCCTTTTATTGATTTTTGAAATGTTTTATTTTGTTCTTATTTAGTTTTAATATTTGAATTTAAATATAGTATTATTATCATTTCTTATTTGTATTGTTTTCATTGTTATTATATTACTTGTTATGTATTTATTTCAATTATTATCATTTTTTATTTATTGCATTTTTTATTATACTTTATTGTATGCCTTTATTATTATGTATAAATTATTTTCTTGTTTAATGTTTTTTTTTAATATTATTTATAGTATATTTTTATTGTTACCCATTTGTATTTACAATATAATATTTTTATGTTGTTATCTTCCCTCGGAGGTTGAGGGGGGGAGGGGCGTCCAGTAAGACAAAATCTGTACTTTTAACACAAAATATAAATACGCTAAGAAATACAAATATTATTATGGATTAAATTAAAGACAGTAGTAATAATAATCCACTGGTTTAACATTACTATTCTGAAAAATAAGTATTTTTAGTTTTTGTACTTGAAGTATATTTAAATGCCAGATCATTTGTATATTTATTTCACCAGATTTAAGACAAAGTCAAGATGAAAAATAGGATTGTGCCGCAGCCTATGGGCATTTTTTTTTTTGTACCCATGCTGCATGCATTACAATACATCATTCCACATGCAATAAACATTAACATTAACAAAAAGAAAAAGCAAGCACATCACCGGCAACATGCAAAACAAACAATGCAAATCCTCTCCTCTAAAAAGTATAAATGCAGGTATATATGCATTTATACGTTTATTTCATATTCTTCAAGTAACTGTGAAACTCATACCAGAGTGAAGTATTCATTATTTAGTGAGCATGAAGACAGTTTTCTGATTGAGCTTCATTTAGAGGTGAAGAGAGAAGGGAACAGGAGAGGTGGAGAGAGAAGGGAACAGGAGAGGTGAAGAAGGAGAGAAGGGAACAGGAGAGGTGAAGAAGGAGAGAAGGGAACAGGAGAGGTGAAGAAGGAGAGAAGGGAACAGGAGAGGAGGAGAGAGAAGGGAACAGGAGAGGAGGAGAGAGAAGGGAACAGGAGAGGTGAAGAAGGAGAGAAGGGAACAGGAGAGGTGAAGAAGGAGAGAAGGGAACAGGAGAGGAGGAGAGAGAAGGGAACAGATCTGAAACTGAGGGAATGAATGCGTTGTAAATAATAACTGTTATCAAGCACAGGTGTAGAAAATGAGAAGTTAAGTAAGGGTGGATAGGAGGCATCTGAGCACCGACGCTAATAGATTAGCTGTCAGTTAGCATGGCGTGTGTGTGTGTGTGTGTGTGTGTGTGTGTGTGTGTGTGTGTGTGTGTGTGTGTGTGTGTGTGTGTGTGTGTGTGTGTGTGTGTGTGTGTGTGTGTGTTTGAGGGAAACATTAGATTTGGTTGAATGCTAATGCAGCGAAGCAGATAATAAGGCTGTCTAATGTTTCCAGTAATATCATCAATATGTGACGGTACACACACACACACACACACACACACACACACCACACACACACACACACACACACACACACACACACACACACACACACACACACACACACACACACACACACACACACACACACACACACACACACACACAGGGAATATCTGCAGGAGGAGAAGGGATATAGAGATTTAAATAAATAGAGACTTTGTAGAAACAGCTGCAGAGGATGTAATGCAGAGTTTGACCAATAGGGAGAGATAAAGCATCAGCTTAGCTAATGTAATGATTACATATATACAAAAGGAGTGGATGTGCAATAATATGTCCTTTTCCTACCTTGTAATCACCTTATATGTCAGTTTAATGTCTGCATGTTCTGCACTGCTGGCCAATCAGGATCAAGCATGACACTTACACAAGTTTTAATTCACTAATTAGTCATTCATTCAACTTTTATGTTGTTAAAACATATCAAACATAAATATATATTCAAAATATGAGTCCTGTAATGACTTTGAACATGTCAAACATGGCAACAATGTGACTTCAATATGCATTTATGTTAAGTTTAAGTAAGAATGAAAGTGAAATACAGATATAAGTCACACACACTTCTCACTGAAGCTCATTCATTATGGAAATGCAAGTGACTTCTGCTTATATGGTAGCATACCAGCGTCAGTGTGTGTGTGTGTGTGTGTGTGTGTGTGTGTGTGTGTGTGTGTGTGTGTGTGTGTGTGTGTGTGTGTGTGTGTGTGTGTGTGTGTGTGTGTGTGTGTGTGTGTGTGTGTGTGTGTGTGCGTAGACACATGGTTAAACTCAGATTAATCTATTGCAGCCAAATGTACACACACACACACACACACACACACACACACACACACACACACACACACACACACACACACACACACACACACACACACACACACACACACACACACACACACACGTGTCGCTTTCACCTCAACGAGCGTTTGTTCTGGAAAATGTCACACACTCTTACAGATGAACAGCTCTCATCTTGTTATTTCCTCCTCTTCTTCTTCTCTCACCTTTTTCATCAATATGCGCCTCCTTTCCTCCCTCCTTTTTTCCTTTCCTCCCTCCTTTGATTCTTTCCTTGTTTCCTTTCCATGTGTCCTTGCTCTTTTCCTCTCTTGTCTCTCTCCCCCTTTTTTCCATTCATCTCCACATGATGCTCCTGTAATTGAATCAGTGTGTCCCTTGGATACCGACTCTCTCTCTCACACACACACACACACACACACACACACACACACACACACACACACACACACACACACACACACACACACACACTTCCATTCATTCCCCTTGGTACAGTACATGCAGTGAATTTAGTGCATTACATTCACTGTATATTACTGTAATAAAAATATAACTTTTACTGGTATTTTTGGAGGTTTTTATCATTAAATAAGGATCAGAGTACTTTCTCCATTACTAAGTAGAAGTATGAAACAGAAAATCGAGACACTCGACCAAAGTTAAGTTAAGGAATTTCATTTTGTTGCTACAGAACAATAAAAATGCCTCACATTTAATGAAGTTCTTGTCTGATTGGCATTGGAAATATTACCATATAACTATTCATTTGATGCAAGAAAGCAAAAAAGAAGATATGTTAAAGAATTATTCTTACGTTTTTAGAGTTTCCCCTCCCTGTAGTGTGTTCTATAGGTTTTAGTGCATGTCAATGGTCTGCAAAGGCTAAAATCCCAAAGTTCCAGAACATAGTGACATCACTATGTAACACTCACGCTCCTATTGGCTAGCGCTCCAACACATTGTACGTGATAGGCTAAGGGGCGTGACATCTCTAAGCGGTTGACCAATCAACAACAGAGCCGGCCAGCTAACCAATCAGAGCAGACTGGGCTCTGGTTTCAGACAGAGGGTGAAAAGAGGTGATGTTTTTGACAAATTGCATAAAGGAGTACTTTGTCCACCATGTTTACGATGCAGTAGATACCAATACTACCCAACATTTTATGCACTTATTGCGTGTTTTTCATGGTAAAATATGATAACTATAACTGTGAATTAAATGCAGAGGAGTAGAAAGCAGATTCCCCCTGAAATGCAGAAAGACATAGCATATATATATTTTTGAAAGAAAGTGAGATTTGGTGGTGGTTTCGTTGCAGCTTTAAAAAAGAAATTGTGTGGATATTTAGCATTGTAAGAATATTTCTAACACCTGTAGCTTCAGGTCTGTGTTTTCTAAGGAGAGAGAGTGAGAAAGAGAGAGAGCATAAGGAGGCGTGAGAAGGAGGAACTCTCGCGAGATGTGGAGACAGACAGACACGGAGTGAGCAGAGATCTCAGAGTGAGAATCCTCCGCACATGAGGTGCGCGACACCCCGGGGAGAGGGGGACTAACCTTACATTTGGAGCAAACGCAGTTTTATTTTTATTTTTTTCTATGCACACGGAGAGAGACAGTCTCCCTTTGAAGGTAAGAGACATCAAACACTTCTTTAAAGCCTCTAAATCCGCATCAAACGGCGCAAATTAACACCTGTAAGCATCCGTAATTGATTAATTAAGTCCAACTGTAGCCTTTAAAATGTGACACCGCTGCCTGTCATGTTCGGACCGCTTTACACATGAGATACACCTCCGCCATAATGTAGAATATCAGTTTTAACAGCCGTGTTGCAGCTGGCGGAAGCACATTTGGTGACTTTGGTGCGCCATTTTCTCTGCTGTACCTCCATCAGTGGGTTTATTCCTGTCAGAAACACTGATTCTGCCTCCCACTGACTCTATTACAACCTCCGTATCCCCAACATGCTGATACAGATGTTTACCCAGAATCCCTCTCTGATTTCTGGGTGTTGGATGTGATTTCAGTGAGTGTATTTTAATGATGCTGCAGGTTGTGTGTTGCTGCAGAGAAAAGCTGATGCTTTGGGTGACTGGTGGGTGGTTTATGTATCTGACTCTATTGACTAACGCTGCTCAGCGTGTGTGTGTGTGGTGTGTGTGTGTGTGGTGTGTGTGTGTGTGTGTGTGTGTGTGGTGTGTGTGTGTGTGTGTGTGTGTGTGTGTGGTGTGTGTGTGTGTGTGTGTGGGTGTGTGTGTGTGTGTGTGTGTGTGTGTGGTGTGTGTGTGTGGGTGTGTGTGTGTGTGTGTGTGTGTGTGTGTGGTGTGTGTGTGTGTGTGTGTAGTGTGTGTGTGTTGGTGTGCTGTGTGTGTTGTGTGTGTGTGTGTGTGGTGTGTGTGTGTGTGTGTGTGTGTGTGTGTGTGTGTGTGTGTGTGTGTGTGTGTGTGTGGTTGCGCGTACATGACATGGAGGTTGTGCAGGTTTTTTCTATGCGCGTACACGTTCTCTGTGTTTACATTTAAACCTGTGCGTGTGCACGAATAAGAAAGGAAGAAACACACACACACACTAAAAAACGAGAATGAATAAACGAGAAAGAGAGTGTGTGTGTGTTGCATAGTAACCCCTCTCTTCACCTAAATTAAAAGTAAAGCCTCCCCTCTCTAAATGTCGGGCCGCCAAACATTAGGTTTTCTACTGCTGCGACACACACCACACACAACACACACACCACCACACACACACACACACCACACACACACACACACACAGGTCCACGATATGAGCATCCAGCAGGGAGATGGAGCAATAATTGCATTTTGAGATTGTATTAGTTATAAAACAGCGGCACGTCAGCAGTTTTCAATTCGGTTTCTTTCCTGCTTTTGTGAAAGACAGTGAAATAATGTATATCCTGCTAATCATCAGGAGTAATTACAAAGATAATAGTTGCACAATCATCATTTATTATCGTGAAGCCAATGCAGTTCAGGCCTTGGTTATTCTTTTTGGGTTGCAGTAATAATTTGATCAATTTAAACTGAATCAGCAACATTTTGTCAGTCCTTTCTTCAGGCAAACGCACCAAAATGTCCTGCTTCTTGCTTCTGAAATGTGACGTGCTTCAGTTTCTCTCCTTCATGCTTTAATACACATAATACAGTTGAGTTTTGCATGTTGACCGAGCATAACAAGCACTTCACGTTGGGCTATTTGAGCTTGTGTTTGGCAGTTTTTTACTATTTTCTTGCACTATTTATGCAACTTGTTTAGAACACGTTAATAGATCTGCAGATAATAACTTGACGCAGTAGCACTTATCAACAAAATATAACAACTCTGTTTCCAAGCCATTGCAAACAAAAAACATGTTGTTTTCAGCCGTGTTTCTGAGCTCTGTTGTCACACTGCGTACAGGACGTTCCTAATTCTACTAGTCAAAGTGACCTGCTTCCTCAGAGGCCTTTGTTTGTGCATTATTGATAAGTAGTTATTTTGCAACCTGACAAAAAACGTATATCATGGGTTAGGGTATTTCCGCCCGGCAACACGTAGCTTGGCTCCCAGGGTTTGATCATCGACCTGAAGCCCCCTTTTTTCTACTGTATGTAGTGGGAGATATCTCTTTGGAGATACAATAATATCGTGTTTGTGATCTCTTTCCATCTTTTGCTTTGCCTATAGGCAGAACAAATGCGTATTCAGGCGACTTGTGACTCAACTCTACTTTAGACATTTCCCCAGCACTGCTCGTTGAAGCAGATCGTGTTTCATACATTCTTCGTACTCCAATAAATGCTTCCTGTTGAGGTTGTGTTACCTCCTCGGGCTACAATTTTTAAATTCGACAACATTTGCAATAAATGTTTGTTTGTCAGATTTTTTCAATCGGAAAAACCTCCAAACGATAGACCTCCTCTACTACGTTCTTCTTGTGCGTCATATCTCCATCTCCTTCTCTCTCTCTTCAGCGTCCATCTTTACATTCAGCTTCACATGTTATGCTACTGCTACTACGCTTGGCGCTGTACCCAGCATGCGTTTCAGTGAGTGATCACGGTAAAAAGTTCACGGTACTCGGTATGAAGCGGTATACCTCCCAGCACGACTGTCTTGTCAACACAAAATAGAATTGAAATGAATTATAATGTTAAACTGTTATACACACATAGCTTAACTTGGACTGTATGTTGATGCATGCTTTGAATTTGAATTCAAATGGTTGGTGTGATATATTTAATGTTTTGAGTCAAGACAAAATAGTCTGGCATAAACCATCTTATCATAATGTGTTTTTAAGCATGGTCCTTGTCTAATAATGACGAATAGCGGTTCAGGTCTTGGACGTAGTTGTTGAGTTTTTTGACAAATTGAGAATGATTAAGCAACATTTTAAAGTAATTTTCAAGCCAAAACACATGTGAGGATTTGCTGGTATTTTCTGCTTTCTGCTTTTATAAATGGAATATGTTTGAGTTTTTGGAGTTTGAGTTTTTGGAGACGTCAAATTTGGCTCTGTGAACTTGGTAGGCACTTCTTAGACTAATTTATGGCTCTATTCATGAGAGATCGTTGGTAGATCTTGAGAAAATCAACAGTCGACTTCTCTGCAAAACATCCTTTGAGAAAAATACAATCTAACACATCGACTCCTCTCCAAGGACTGATGATCCACCTCTGTTTTCATGGACTCTGAACATGATAAACTGTCAGTATCTCCGTGTTTCTCCGCTCTGATGTTTGTCCTGATGGTGTTGATTGCGTAACGGATCACACTTCAGTGATCCCCGTCTCTTCCTCATCCCACCGCTCCTCTGCAGCCTGCACAGATGGATGCCAACCTGACTCAAAACACGTCTTCTCGTTCCTAAAGCCACTAATCCTTTATTCCATCATGCAAAAACAATGCTATACGACATCCTTTAAGCTCATAACACAGAGCAGAAACAGACAAAAAAAATATGAAACTGGAGCTTTTTGAGACAGATTTCTAGCATGACTGTTTGTTTAAAGATGGATTTAGGAGCAGACAGTGGATCAGCTCTGTGACATATGGGAGAATAACAGATTTAAAGTGGTCTCTAGTGTCACCTGTGTGTGTTTCAGGATGAGAAATGTCACTACAGAGATTATGAGGAGTGTTGCTCGCTTTATCTCTGCACCAGTTAACTTTATATCAGCAGATTCCCTTCATCTGAGGAATAAAAACATGGAATACAAGCACCTGGAGCCTAGTGTCTCTACTTTAAAGAGTCCCCTCCTGCTGATGTTCAGGTGTATATCAGTATGTAGTGTCTCTACTTTAAAGAGTCCCCTCCTGCTGATGTTCAGGTGTATATCAGTATGTAGTGACTCTACTTTAAAGAGTCCTCTCCTGCTGATGTTCAGGTGTATATCAGTATGTAGTGTCTCTACTTTAAAGAGTCCCCTCCTGCTGATGTTCAGGTGTATATCAGTATGTAGTGTCTCTACTTTAAAGAGTCCCCTCCTGCTGATGTTCAGGTGTATATCAGTATGTAGTGTCTCTACTTTAAAGAGTCCCCTCCTGCTGATGTTCAGGTGTATATCAGTATGTAGTGTCTCTACTTTAAAGAGTCCCCTCCTGCTGATGTTCAGGTGTATATCAGTATGTTGTGTCTCTACTTTAAAGAGTCCTCTCCTGCTGATGTTCAGGTGTATATCAGTATGTAGCGTCTCTACTTTAAAGAGTCCTCTCCTGCTGATGTTCAGGTGTATATCAGTATGTCGTGTCTCTACTTTAAAGAGTCCTCTCCTGCTGATGTTCAGGTGTATATCAGTATGTAGCGTCTCTACTTTAAAGAGTCCCCTCCTGCTGATGTTCAGGTGTATATCAGTATGTCGTTGTCTCTACTTTAAAGAGTCCTCTTCTGCTGATATTCAGGTGTATATCAGTATGTCGTGTCTCTACTTTAAAGAGTCCTCTCCTGCTGATGTTCAGGTGTATATCAGTATGTAGTGTCTCTACTTTAAAGAGTCCTCTCCTGCTAATGTTCAGGTGTATATCAGTATGTAGTGTCTCTACTTTAAAGAGTCCTCTGCTGCTGATGTTCAGGGTGTATATCAGTATGTAGTGTCTCTACTTGAAAGAGTCCTCTCCTGCTGATGTTCAGGTGTATATCAGTATGTAGTGTCTCTACTTTAAAGAGTCCTCTCCTGCTGATGTTCAGGTGTATATCAGTATGTAGTGTCTCTACTTTAAAGAGTCCTCTCCTGCTGATGTTCAGGTGTATATCAGTATGTAGTGTCTCTACTTTAAAGAGTCCTCTCCTGCTGATGTTCAGGTGTATATCAGTATGTAGCGTCTCTACTTTAAAGAGTCCTCTCCTGCTGATGTTCAGGTGTATATCAGTATGTCGTGTCTCTACTTTAAAGAGTCCTCTCCTGCTGATGTTCAGGTGTATATCAGTATGTAGCGTCTCTACTTTAAAGAGTCCCCTCCTGCTGATGTTCAGGTGTATATCAGTATGTCGTGTCTCTACTTTAAAGAGTCCTCTTCTGCTGATATTCAGGTGTATATCAGTATGTCGTGTCTCTACTTTAAAGAGTCCTCTCCTGCTGATGTTCAGGTGTATATCAGTATGTAGTGTCTCTACTTTAAAGAGTCCTCTCCTGCTAATGTTCAGGTGTATATCAGTATGTAGTGTCTCTACTTTAAAGAGTCCTCTGCTGCTGATGTTCAGGTGTATATCAGTATGTAGTGTCTCTACTTTAAAGAGTCCTCTCCTGCTGATGTTCAGGTGTATATCAGTATGTTGTGTCTCTACTTTAAAGAGTCCTCTCCTGCTGATGTTCAGGTGTATATCAGTATGTAGTGTCTCTACTTTAAAGAGTCCTCTCCTGCTGATGTTCAGGTGTATATCAGTATGTAGTGTCTCTACTTTAAAGAGTCCTCTCCTGCTGATGTTCAGGTGTATATCAGTATGTAGTGTCCTCTACTTTAAAGAGTCCTCTCCTGCTGATGGTTCAGGTGTATATCAGTATGTAGTGTCTCTACTTTAAAGAGTCCTTCTCCTGCTGATGTTCAGGTGTATATCAGTATGTAGTGTCTCTACTTTAAAGAGTCCTCTCCTGCTGATGTTCAGGTGTATATCAGCATGTAGTGTCTCTACTTTAAGAGTCCCTCTCCTGCTGATGTTCAGGTGTATATCAGTATGTAGTGTCTCTACTTTAAAGAGTCCTCTCCTGCTGATGTTCAGGTGTATATCAGTATGTAGTGTCTCTACTTTAAGAGTCCTCTCCTGCTGAGAGAGCTAGCCAATAGGAGCGTAGTGATGTCACTATGTTAAGTAAGGAGTCCAATGGAGGCGTTTCATTCTTTTCTATAAAACATGCTAATACTTTTATACTTTACTTGAGTTGCATTATCGGGATTCTTTAAATCATTTAAAGTCATTTTTTAAAATTACTTTCAGTTCTGCGTTATTGTTTGTTTGCTCCCGAGTATTCCTCGACAAGTTTTGCCCCTTTTGTGTCCTCTAAATATTGTTTAAGGACACTAACACATTTCGGCCCAAATGTCTATCGTCCTTCAGTTTCCGCTCCATTGCACACGTTATCACTCTGATTGGTGAGTCCTCCGTAGTGTGCATATGGTTAGGAGCACTTTTTTAAAGTCAAATCCTTTATTTTGCTGTTTTTCGGATTCTGCTCGTCTCTGACCTGAGTGGGTGAGGACTGTTTCTACACCATCCTCCCTCCCTCCCCTCCCTCCCTCCCTCCCTCCTCTTCCTCTCCCTTCCTCCTCCACAGTAGACGGATGGAGAGGTGTGATGGTTTTGTTGCCGCAGAGTGAATCGCTCTTCATCTTCTTCCTCTATTAAATTGATCTTTTTTTTTTTTACCAGTTTTCTCCCTTTTTCCGTCATCGCTTCTTCCACCTTGCCTCCTCTCCTCTTCTCTGTTTTCCTTTGTCATCTCCTTCCTTCTTTCCTTGATTTCCTTCTTTCTTTCTTCCATTCCTTCTTTCCTCTCCTCCTTTTGACCTCACCTTGTCTCCCCTCCTTACCTCCTTACCTTCAGTCTTCTTTAATCTTCCCCTTTCCTCATCCCTTCCTCCCTTCCTCCCTATCCTCCTTGCCCCCTCTTGTTTCATTCCTTTATCCTCACCTCCTCTTCCCTCTGACTCTTTCATTTGTATTTATTATGTTCCTTCCTCCTAATCTCTAATCTCTCATCTCGTCTTTTCTCTCACGCATCCTTCATCTCCTTCTCTCTCCTTGTTCCTCCTCTCATAACATCTCCCCTTCCTCACTCTCTTTTCCTTTCCTTTCCTCACCTCTTCTTCCCTCCTTCTCTCTAACAACCCCACACATCTTCCCTCTTCTCCTCCTCTTACTCTTGTTTGATCTCCTTATTCCGACCTCCAATTTGGTTTCCTTACCTCATCTTTCCTGTTCTTTCACCTTTCCTTGTTTCCTCCTCCTTCGTCCCTTCTTTCCTCATCTCCTTTTTGTTACCTCTTGCTTCGCTGTATCTCTCGTCTCCTCTCGTCTCCTCTGCTATGATATGACGATGTCATGATGACCCACACACGCACACGCACACGCACGCACACACACAGATGGGTACTTTATATTCATATATGCGAGCGCACATGCGAGCTTGAACACTGACACACACACAGAACTGAGACGCGTGTAGGTCCATGATAAGAACTGCACGTTCATTACACACAACCACACACACACACACACACGCACCACACACTTTCTGAGTTATTGTTTGTTGGCGCAATAAGCAGTAGGTTTATTGATCACAGAGTTACGTCACTGATCTCACACACACACACACCTGCACACACACACACACTGGCAGTGATTGTACATATTCACAGCTGTAGTTATCGAATAAACTGGGCAAGTTTATACCGCCAAGGGGAGTTTAAGTGTCTCTACTGGGACATGTCTCCATGATTAATGTTCAAAAAGCTCTTTATTTTATAATAAAGACTTCAATGTCTTCACGGCGACCCTCACCGCTTCATCACAGACGTCCACTACCCCATTTACAGGAATGAAACCCACCGTGGTGTCGTCAAACCCATGAAACACATCCACGTCACCTCCATAAAGGAACATTTGCGATCAATACGAGGACAGAACTCTGTTATTGTGGAGGAAACGTTGGCTCATTCATGTCGGCACAGGAAGTCCTGCGGTCACAGAAGGAAAGCTGCAGCTGCTGTTCGGGTTGTTATTCACGTTCTTTATCGAAAGGCAGCAAATCATTCAGATTATCGTTTTATCCCAGGATCAGAATGAGATCAAGATGGCTGCTCCTCTCGTGATTTACAGAACATTATTGTCTGCAGACTGAAGAGCCTGAACAGCTTCCTGATGAAATGTTTAATTAGCTAATGTTTCCAGGGCAACCAGCCACACACACACGGCTCTGGTGGGATGCATCACTGGACGCAGATGAGAGGGCATCGTGTCTGCAATATAACGGCGACAATATCACGATACAGAAATAACGAGGAAATGTTTATTGGGATTATTCTGCAGGTTTTTCAAATTACAGATGGAGCATCTTATTTCAGACTCCAGCTTTACTGCTTCCTGCCTACTACCAGCCAGTTACCTGCCTAAGGACCTGCCAACGACCAGTATCTGGGACTGTCAAGATTTGATTCCCGATTTGTTTCAGGGATTGATTCATTTCTGCATTATAATTCTCATTATCATTGAGAAATATAGTAAAATATAGTATGTTATTGTACTACTTCATTATGTGTAGGTATTCCTTATGAATTATGATAACAAAAAAAAAATAAAAAATAACGCAAATATGTTATTTATTTTTGTGTAAATACTTTTTCTGTTGTATTTTCTAACTATAGTTTATAAATACACAGCTTTTTTTCGTTCTTGCAATCATGAGATCATGTTTTTAGACATTATGGGATGGAAGTAGGAGTTCTTTCTGTGATTTCTGGGGAAATATCAGCAGTAAATATGTTGGCTGTCTAAATCTTTTTAACTTTGAATGGATTTCAGATAAGTCCAGTGCACTGACCCGTAAAATGAGACCACCTCACAATAAATTAGAACAGTCAAGACATGATGCAACACACACACACACACACCAAACCACACACACACACACACACAGAACGCAGGTTCATGTAGTTTATGACCTGAAGACGTTTCTTCATCGAGCGTCTGCAGGTGAATACATTTTGTCGATACTTCTTCATCCTACCTCCTCCTCCCGTGGTTGTTTGAGCAGATTTCTGTGTGTGTGTGTGTGAATGTGTGTGTGGTGTGTGTGTGTGTGTGTGGTGTGTGTGTGTGTGTGGTGTGTGTGTGTGTGTGTTGTGTGTGGTGTGTGTGGTGTGTGTGGTGTGTGTGTGTGTGTGTCGGTGTCGTGTGAGGTGTGTGTGTGTGTGTGTGGTGTGTGCTGCTGTGTGTGTGGTGTGTGTGTGTGTGTGTGTGTGTGTGTGTGTGTGTGTGTGTGTGTGTGTGTGTGTGTGTGTGTGTGTGTGTGTGTGTGTGTGTGTGTGTGTGTGTGTGTGTGTGTGTGTGTGTGTGTGTGTGTGTGTGTGTGTGTGTGTGTGTGTGTGTGTGTGTGTGTGTGTGTGTGTGTGTGTGTGTGTGTGTGTGTGTCCGTACTTGTGCACAGGCTTGTTAGTATTCAAAGGGTGCATCTGTGTGTGTGTTCATGCAGGACACACGCAGGAATAATGTCACAGCGTTTCCCCGTCATCATGTATCACGGGGCGGACACAGATCCTGACATCGGCTCATTGTTTGTTAGTTATTGCACTTAATTTAAGTGATTTTGTATGGTTGTTGTTTCTTAGGTTTTAAGGTGAATTCTCTGAATCAGATTGTGACGTTGTGCTTTGCTTATGTGCGTCTGTTTACATTTTTGTTATGAATACTTCCACACAAACTGCAAATCATGATGCATGAAAAGACGCCCTTTAGTTGCATCAAATCGTGCAGATAAATTCACTCCTTTTTACCCTAAATCACAGTTAGTTAGGATATCAAATCAAATCAAGGTTTATTTATAGAGCACATTTAAAAGCGATTTTTGGTCGGGCCAAAGTGCTGTACATGTAATAACTACAATCACATAAGAACACATTTCTATAATCACAATAAAAGACAATAAATTACAACAGATATTTAAAAAGAAAACACAGGGAACAGTCATGAGTCGTGCTCCGCTCTGACTAGAAGGCCAGGGAGAAGAAGTGTGTCTTAAGAGTAGATTTAAAAAACCCTAGGGTCTGGGCCGACCTCACATGGAGGGGCAGAGTGTTCCAGAGCCTCGGGCCAGCTGCTGCGAAGGCTCGGTGCCCTCGGGTTTTGAGCCTGGTCTTGGGCACTATCAGCAACAGCTGGTCAGCAGACCTTAAAGCTCTGGCTGGGGTGTAGCGCTGGAGGAGTTCAGCTATATAGGCCGGAGCCAGCCCATTTAGTGCTTTAAAAACAAATTTAAGGAGTTTAAAATCAATTCTGAACCGAACTGGAAGGCCAGTGCAGTGAGGCCAGAATTGGGTGATGTGGTCACTCTTTTTGTGGCCAGTGAGTAGACGTGCAGCTGCGTTCTGGACTAGCTGCAGGCGTTTAATTGACGCCTGGTCCATACCCATGTACAGAGCGTTGCAGTAGTCCAACCTCGAGGTAACAAAGGCGTTAATAACCCTTTCCAGGTCCTCAAACGATAATAACGACTTAGTCTTGGCCAATAGTCGTATTTTAAAAAAGCAGGTTTTGACTACGCTGCCTGACCCTGCTTATCGAATTTTAAAGCGCTATTGAAGGTCACTTCAAGGTTCGTGACAGAGGGGAGGATATTATTTTTTAGGGAGCCCAGAATATCAACCTGGGAGGTAGAGGTTGGGGTCCAAAAAGATAACCTCAGTTCTTGTTCTCATTGAGATTGAGGAAATTTTGGCTCAGCCAGGATTTGACCTCTGCTAAGCCTAGTCCATCAATAGCTGTAATGAGTTAACATTTCAATTGAGTGGCAGATAGATCTGTACATCGTCGGCGTAGCAGTGGAAGGGGATGTTGTGTTTTTGTGAGAATTGAACCTAGGGGCAGTATGTACAGTAGAAAAAGGATGGGGCCCAGAATCGAGCCTTGGGGAACCCCACAGGGTAAGAGGGGCTTTAGCAGAGGAGAAGGCACCTAGCCGCACGGAGAAGCTACGGTCTGTCAGGATAAGCTTTCTACTCGCAGGGATTTCTAAACTTGTGCCCCTCTATTGTCTTCATGTTTATCTCCATCTGTTGGCTTCCTCTCACGCTGGTCTCCCAGCTGTGTGCGTCACTCTTTAGTGTCCCCTGGTCTCCCAGCTGTGTGCGTCACTCTTTAGTGTCCCCTTGTCTCCCAGCTGCGTGCGTCACTCTTAGTGTCCCCTGGTCTCCCAGCTGTGTGTGCGTCACTCTTTAGTGTCCCCCTGGTCTCCACAGCTGGGTGGTCACTCTTTAGTGTCCCCTGGTCTCCCAGCTGTGTGCGTCACTCTTTAGTGTCCCCTGGTCTCCCAGCTGTGTGCGTCACTCTTTAGTGTCCCCTGGTCTCCCAGCTGTGTGCGTCACTCTTTAGTGTCCCCTGGTCTCCGCATGTTTCCTCAAGTTGCTGAATGTTTTCTATATGCTGCAGGTGTTGTCAAGTTGCTAAAGATGTTTCTCCATGAGTTTCGGCACATTTGGGTTTTATATTTGTATCGTTTCTGAAGCTGCAGCTTGTTGTGGGGTGCTGTTGTAGTGTGTCGGCCACCGTAGAGAAGAGGCTTTATACAGAATGTACAATTATATTTAAGAATAGGAACCAAACGTTATAGCTGCTCTACCTTTGTTTTTTTACATTCTGATGTTAGCATTCAGCCTAAAGCACACAAGACAAACGTGATGCCCGCAGTTGTAAACACACTTTGGGACAAACTGCAACTTTATGCTTCACTATTGGTGAAATATTTGTAAGAAAAAGCCTCCATGCAGGAGTGAGTTTCTGTGAGTTTCTGTGTGTTTCTGTGAGTTTCTGTGATTTTCTGTGATTTTCTGTGTGTTTCTGTGTGTTTCTGTTTCTGTGTGTTTCTGTGAGTTTCTGTGTGTTTCTGTGTGCTTCTGTGTGTTTCTGTGAGTTTCTGTGTGTTTCTGTGTGCTTCTGGGTGCTTCTGGGTGTTTCTGTGTGCTTCTGTGTGCTTCTGGGTGTTTCCGTGTGTTTCTGTGTGTTTCTGTGTGCTTCTGGGTGTTTCTGTGTGCTTCTGTGTGTTTCCGTGTGTTTCTGTGTGTTTCTGTGTGCAGCATTTCCTCCTCACTGCAGTGAGTTTTTGTTGCTAATCAGACGATGCAGAGTGAGTGATTTCCTGAGGAAAGCTTTCCCTCGGAGGAACAGAAACAGACAGTAACCCCAATAATAAAAGCACATTCCCCCACACTAAGTGCACACACTTGTATTGACCATGCTTTTAAAGCAATACCATTACTTGACAAAGACAAACCAGCGGCAGCACAATGAGTGTCTGCCTTGCTGAAATAAAGCAATTTATTTTAGAGTTAATGCGCAGGAGGAAACGCACTCATCCACGAACAATGAGAGCAGGGACTTACAGAAACACACCAATTACTCTCAGGCACAATGGACTGGACTTCATGTGTGCAGCAGAATACCACTTTTCATTACTGATGTAAATGACAACTTTGTGGTTCACTTTATTGACATTTTCAAATTATAAATTGCAGAAAACACAAACAAAAATCTGTAAATATTCCCGACCCAATAGCAACGCAAAGCCTTTACCCCAAAATTACCTTAATAAACTTACATTGAATAGAGATTTTGGACCTGTTCTACTGATAGCTGGAATAGTTTTTAATCTGAAAATGCTGCGTTCTACATGCTCCTACATGTCCAAACTGCAATAAAAAACAGCTGAATCTCTTATGTAAACTATTTTGTCAGGGAACAATAATGAAGTAAATGACAGCCAATCTGGTCCAATTGACAACTTTTCAATGAAAAAATGACAGAAAACACCTTAAAAATGTCAATAAATTACGACAGGGGAGAAATGAAGGCTGTGGAAGTTGGTCAATGTTGAGCCAATTGTTTTATTGTGTATTGTTCATTACCAGTACAGTGCACAATATGGGTTTTCCTATTTTTCTTTTGCTTAAGAGATGTGTAAAAACAGTAAAAGGGGAAATGACACTACCTGCAGTGAAATCATGTAGTTTGAATGTCCCTGAAGATATAATATGATAAAGCGGTCTCAGGTGTTTTTAACGTGACGTCTGTCCTCTTCAGAGCGCTGTGTGTGTCAGACTGACCTTGAAGTAACCTCCTCTCTGTTTCACATTAACCTGCTGCCCTGCTCAGAGACTCACAGATGAGCACATCCTTCAGGGAATATTTCTTGATTCTCTGGAGCTTTACAGTACAAGTACATTTAATAGTTGTTTAAGTAATTTAAGCAAAAACTCTGCACGTTTTTGGGCTTGAAAATGTGAGAATTGTTCTTCTTGTAGATTTTATTTATAGTTGTTTTTGTAGTTCTTCTTGTTGTAGTTTTTCTTCTTGTAGTTTTTGTTCTTGTAGTTTTCTTCTTGTAGTTCTTATTATTGTAGTTCTTCCTCTTGTAGTTCTTGTTCTTGTAGTTCTTATTCTTGTAGTTCTTATTCTTGTAGTTCTTATTCTTGTAGTTCTTGTTCTTGTAGTTCTTATTCTTGTAGTTCTTATTCTTGTAGTTCTTATTCTTGTAGTTCTTATTCTTGTAGTTCTTATTCTTGTAGTTCTCCTTGTAGTTCTTATTCTTGTAGTTCTCCTTGTAGTTCTTATTCTTGTAGTTCTTCTCTTGTAGTTCTGTTCTTGTAGTTCTCCTTGTAGTTCTTATTCTTGTAGTTCAGTGTTGCTTATGTAGTTCTTGTTCTTGTAGTTCTTATCTTGTAGTTCTTATTATGTAGTTCTCTTGTAGTTCTTATTATGCAGTTTTTATTCTGGTAGTTCTCCTTGTAGTTCTCCTTGTAGTTCTTATTCTTGTAGTTCTCCTTGTAGTTCTTATTATTGTAGTTCTCCTTGTAGTTTCTTGTTCTTGTAGTTCTTATTCTTGTTGTAGTTCTTCTTCTTGTTCTCCATCTTCTCCTCCTAGTTGTATTCTTTCTTCTTCTTGTAGTTCCACTCCTACTAAAGATGAATGTTGTGGTGGATTAAAGTGTTAAGTGTGTAAAGTGTATTATCTTTACTGTAGTAATGTCATGTGTTTATGAGTATAACATCTGGTCAAACAGAGTATATACTTCATTGATGTTTTCAGCACCATGGACAGCCACTCTGAGAGCCTGTAAGCTCTTGTCAAATATTAAGGTTTACACTTGAAATATTGTCTGAATGGGGGACCCACTGAATATTTGGCACATTTTCTTGATAAATGACACTAGTTTGAATAATTGTCTGTGAGTTTTTTGCACAATAATTTCACCTCATTGAAGTGCCAGTGTAAAGAGGCTGAGTGTGAATTATTTGAACTAGCAGTAACACAACAGAAACGTTTGAGTTTGATTTAAATTATTCGGTAAATCTCCCCGAAAAGTCTCAACATTCATGTCTCTGTCTGTCAAATTGTATATTATTATTATAAATATGGTGTGTGGTGTGTGGTGTGTCGTGTTGTGTGTGTGTGATGTGTGTGTGTGTGTGTGTGTGTGTGTGTGTGTGTGTGTGTGTGTGCTTGTGTGTGTGTGTTGTGTGTGTGTGTGTGTGTGTGTGTGTGTGTGTGGTGTGTGTGTGGTGTGTGTAGTATGTGTGTGTGTGTGTGTGTGTGTGTGTGTGTGTGGTGTGTGTGTGTGGTGTGTGTGTGTGTGTGTGTGGTGTGTGTGTGTGTGTGTGTGTGTGTGTGTGTGTGTGTGTGTGTGTGTGTGTGTGGTGTGTGCTGTGTGTGTGTGTGGATGTGTGTGTGTGTGTGTGTGTGTGTGTGTGTGTGTGTGTGTGTGTGTGTGTGTGTGTGGTGTGTTCAACTGGCCTGGTCTCATCCCTCGCTGTATATCTCCCGCCTGTTCTCCTCTGCTCTCCCCTCCTGGCCGACCGCCAGCATGCAAATAGGATTACAAATTAACACTCAGTGTCTGTGTGTGTGTGGTTCTGTCTGTGTGTGAGAGAGAGGGAGGATGTGCTGCTGCAGTCATTGTTGTTCACCTTATTTAACGGTGTGTGGCACAGTCTTTTAGCAGCGGATTTAGCAGCAGCACAGCGACGCGTTCTCTCTACTTTCTCTCATGACCTCCCCACTTTTTTAGCTTCCATTGTCATTCATTTAAATAACTACTTTAAACATGTTTTTTTGTGTTTTTCTTGTCTGACAAAAATGAATAAATGAAGAGTTGATTGTTCTTTAATGCACTGTCAAACACATGTTTATTGCATGGTTCCTCTCACACGAGTAGATCTCAGCTGACAATAAAAGCATGCAGACATGCACACGGTGGTACATGCAGCTTTTCCTTATAGTTTCCATGAATTAGATGTGACTTTAAGTGCTTTTTCAGTCAACTTATCTCATCTTCCTCTCCACATGCACACTCACTTCAACCTTCACTTCCTGCAGAGCCTTTCAAAAGTCTCTTAGAACAAAGTAAACTTCCATTGGACTAAACGTCACCACCGCTAAGCTAAAGGTGGCTAATGTTGGGCTATAAAGGAACTACAGCTCGGTCACATGACTTCGCGTCACCACCGCTAAGCTAAAGGTGGCTAATGTTGGGCTATAAAGGAACTACAGCACGGTCACATGACTTCACGTCACCACCGCTAAGCTAAAGGTGGCTAATGTTGGGCTATAAAGGAACTACAGCACGGTCACATGACTTCACGTCACCACCGCTAAGCTAAAGGAGGCTAATGTTGGGCTATAAAGGAACTACAGCACGGTCACATGACTTCACGTCACCACCGCTAAGCTAAAGGCGGCTAATGTTGGGCTATAAAGGAACTACAGCTCGGTCACATGACTTCGTCACCACCGCTAAGCTAAAGCAGGCTAATGTTGGGCTATAAAGGAACTACAGCACGGTCACATGACTTCACGTCGCCACCCAGCTAGCTAAAGGTGGCTAATGTTGGGCTATAACAGGAAACTACAGCACCGGTCACATACTTCACGTCACCGACGCTAAGCTAAAGGCGGCTAATGTTGGGCTATAAAAGGAACTACAACACGGTCACATGACTTCACGTCACCATCGCTAAGCTAAAGGTGGCTAACGTTGGGCCTGATGACACATTTATAGGCGCTTTTCCACTGCAGGGCCTTGCACGGCTTAGTAACGTATGGCTATGCCTCGTTAGGCCTTGGTAGGCCCAGGCTCACTTATGCTGCGTTTCCATTACAGTTTAGGAACTGGGGTAGTAACTATAGTAACGCAGTGGTAGGCGGACCCGTGACGTCATCTTCAATGCGAACCACAAAACCAACATCAGCCGTTAGCTTGTTTAGCACTCAGAGCTCACAGCTCCTCATATCTGTTCAGAAACTACACACAAGTTAAACAAGTACAAAACCACAGACTGCCTGTGTCATGGCGAATACAGTCGCTGGTTATTTAGGTCTGTAGGCCGTTGTTGTGAGTGTGGACGGTCGGAGCATATACAACGTTAGCTTAGCCGATCTCCATTCAGAAAACACGCATTTTAATGCTAGACTTGTCAAAGCATTAATTCATGGTTTTACTAACCGGTATCAGTATGTTGTTACTTCGGCATCATTTTGAAACGTGTATTACAATTAAATCACGGTCAAATATGTTCATCTTGTTACGTCACTAGTTTAGCATATTCAGCCCGGTTGTTGGCCCGGAAAGAACCTCGATTTTGGAGAGCCAGAAAACTGTGAAAAAGTACCCGCTAGCCAAAACTACGCCTAGTGGAAACGCTACCAAAAACGGGCCGGGCACGGCACGGCACGCTTAAACCGCGCTCCGCGCTGTAATGGAAATGCGCCATTAGTCGTCTCATTTCGACACTTATTATAGATTGCTTCCTGCAGTCGGAACGTTTCTCCTCATCTTAAAGGCCCTGACACACCAGGCAGTCACCAGAGAACTCGCCGACACCCAACACCGACAGTTCCATCGACGAGTTCTCCGTGCGTCTTGGCCGTGTGTCGCACTGGAAATCACCGCAAAAGACTTCAGCCGAGCACGTACGAACTGCGCATGCGTGGAGTGGCAATAACTCTCCTTACCAGCAGGGGGGCTGCGGTAGTGTGGTATTCGTCATTCCAAAATAGGCAACAACCCGGAAGACAGAGAAGAAGAACAGACTGATATAAACAAACAAATAGCGTGTGCGTTCCATTTTCACTCTCGTCCATCGAAAACATGTTTAGAATATAAAAATACATGAATGATGAAATGAGCACATAAAGTGCAGACATACTATCAAATCACAGTTAATAGACCTGCATCTGATGATCGGCAGTGGTTCTGGCGGGTGTGTAGTTTATTGAGTCAGCAATGTAATAAGTGGCCACTTCTTGCTAAATTTACGATGAGATGAAAAACCGGACTTGACCAAA